>NC_058405.1:165649018-165811516 GCF_002201575.2 Neomonachus schauinslandi
CTTTCTTTCTTTCTTTCTTTCTTTCTTTCTTTCTTTCTTTCTTTCTTCTTTCTTTCTCCTTCCTCCCTCCTTCTCTCTCTCTTTCCCTTTCTTTCTTTTTTTTCCCCTTTTCTTTCTTTCTTTCTTTCTTTTTCTTTTAACCTAGTTTTTGGCTCCTAGTCACACACAATAGGAACAATCAAAGTTAGCTTGATTTTGAGAATAGTCCCCAGGGGGATTTATCCATTCATCTTAAAGGAGGAAAGAGAAAAGAAATTTTCTTTTCAGAGTGCTGTTAACCAAGACTTCTAAAGTTCTGCAAGTGTAGTTAATGCTGTCCCCCTTTATCTGATTAGACTGAATTACAGTATCATGAAGGTACTCACAGTGTCTTGCTCATATATGCAGTGATGGGAAGAGGGTAGCCACTAGTCAGAATTCAAGAGGACAAGCGTATCCCAAGGAGCCTCTGAAGTTGAAAGGATGAGTTAGGTCAGAGAAATCCATTGTCTTATCAGGGATGCTGCCTTGAATGAAACAGACTTAAGGTCGAATTTTCAAATTAAGTAGACTGTAGGTGAGTCAAGGTAGGAGGTGTGGGACTAGAGCAGCATAGGAGAAAGCCCATAGGCCACCAGGGAAACTATGGGTGTGAGGCAGAGCAGATGGCTCTGAGCCAAGAGGAGCAGATGGTCAGGGCACTACTGAGAGATATGAGAGGCAGAGGAGAATGAGATGGGGTAGGTGTGCAACTCCAAATGCCTAAATTAGGCATTTCAATATGATTCTGTGGGACACCCAGCTCCTGCAGGAGCTGGAAAGATGGTTATAATAGGAAAATGGATGTGTCTGGAAGATGATCCTCCCTAGGAAAGCGTTAGACTGTGAGAGCTCTTATAAACTTCTAGGCCCTGTTCCCTCATTTTAGAAAAAAGAAAACTGAATTACAATCACTCGGGGAGTCACTGGCAAATCTAGAACCCGAATCCATTTCTGTTTAGCTTCACCCACACAGCTTATTTCCAAGAAGAGAACTAAGTATATAAGTAAGTACATAAATAAGGAAGGAAGGAAGGAAGGTAGGAAGGAAGGAAGAAAAGTAGCTGGAAGTAAGACCAGTAAGAAAGGGAGAAGGTTGCAGTTGAGATTACTGAGGTATAAATGATTTGTAAAGAAGGGAATATTTGAGAAATAAGAAAGAATCAGCCAGATTTGACAGCTTCTTGGATGAAAAGTACAAAAGAACACATGGTGTGCTTGGATGTACTAGCTATCTGCTGTGCAAATGGATTACCGCAAACATCTGTGGCTTAAAACAACACACTCGCCATTTAACTGTTTCTGTAGGTCAGGAACCTGGGCACGGTTTAGCTGGGCCTCCTGCTTTAGGATCTCTTATGAGGCTCAACTGATATGGCAATCAGGACTGCAGTCTTTTTTTTTTTTTTTAAGATTTTATTTATTATTTTTTAGAGAGCGAGCGAGAGAGAAACAGCATGAGAGGGGAGAGGGTCAAAGGGAGAAGCAGGCTCCCCGCTGAGCCGGGAGCCCGATGTAGGACTCCATCCCAGGACTCTGGGATCATGACCTGAGCCGAAGGCAGACGCTTAACCATCTGAGCCACCCAGGCGCCCCAGGACTGCAGTCTTATCCTAAGACTGGGGAAGAATCCACTTCCAAGTTTATGAGATTGTTGACAGCGTTCAGTTTCTTGCTGGCTGGTGGCCAGTGTCCCCTCTCCTTGTCATCTCTCCCACTAGCTCACCACATGGTTAACTTGCTTCCTCGAACCAAACAAAGGAGAGAGTTTGCTAGTAAAATGAAAGTTACACTCTTATGAAATGTAATCACAGAAGTGACATCCCATCATTTTGGCTGTAATTGATCAGTTAGAAGCAAGGTTCAGGTCTTTGCCCGCACTCAAGGGGAGAGGATTAACAAGAATGTAAATACCAGGTGGGGGGTCATTGGGGGCCATTTTAGAATCAATCATCTTAGAAATCTGGGGTTCCTCCAGTTACACAAGAAAATGTATATGAAGAGGTAGTTAAGGGAAATAAAGTCAAATTGCTTAGCTTGCAAAAAAAAAAAAAGCACAAAACCTAGAACTATAGGTATTTTGTAGAATATTTGACAGAGGAGATTTAGAGAAAGTAGAAAGTATTGGCCACATGAAGTTCATAAGAAAATACACAACGGTTAATGCAGATCCAACTGTAAGAAGAGACTAGGGAGTAGTTCATTTTAAAATGAACAAAACAAGCCAAAATGTGGCCTATGAAAGTAAAGACAGTTAACATGGATTGAGGTAATACTTGTTTTAAGTCTCAAACATACATGTTAAAATAAATTTAGGACAGAAAAAAGGGCATTTCATGGCTTTATGAAAATAGTATCCTATGCCAGGAGAGTGGAAATGAGATTAGAAAGATTTAAGGTACGGGGCACCTGGGTGGCTCAGTTGGTTAAGCGACTGCCTTCGGCTCAGGTCATGATCCTGGAGTCCCGGGATCGAGTCCCGCATCGGGCTCCCTGCTCAGCAAGGAGTCTGCTTCTCCCTCTGGCCCTCCCCCCTCTCATGCTCTCTCTCTCTCATTCTCTGTCTCTCAAATAAATAAATAAAATCTTAAAAAAAAAAAAAGAAAGATTTAAGGTACAATAATCATGGGAAATGAGAATAAATGACTTGATTTAGTATAAAAGGACAGGAAGAAGAGGGAGGGGGGAAAAGCTAGGAGGAGCCATGGGGTCCAAAGAGATGGAAAAAAATGCAGCCCCCGTTAGCTCTGCTAAGCTTCGCTTTTTTCCCAGCAAGCTGTCTCTGCTGACAGGCACTCGAAGTTGATGAATAAAAAGGCTTGGTATTCTCTTTCAGGAAACTGGCCAAATCAACCCTGGTCCTCGTGCTGGTCTTTGGAGTGCACTACATCGTGTTCCTGTGCCTGCCCCATTCCTTCACGGGGCTGGGCTGGCAGGTCCGGATGCACTGTGAGCTCTTCTTCAATTCCTTTCAGGTAGACAGCGCCAGCTAGTAATGTGGTTCTTGCATTCTGCTTTTATTCCCCCTCCCCTTGCAACTTTGTTCTCTGCCCCTCTGTCTGGCTTTCATGGACCTGTCCCCAGAGGGCCATGAAAAGGCAATACTCTCTGGACCCTGTGCTTTTAACCTCTGGCCATAGCAGGAGCTGCTTCTCACAAACATGCCTGGGCAGCGAGACAAGAAAGCATTTTGTTGTAGAATATGTAACACGTACAGAGCAGCGCGTGTCTATGGAAAATAAACGAAAGCCAAAGAAAAAGCAGACAGGGGAGAGGGGGGAAAAAGGGAAAGGAAGACAACAAAGAAGAAAAGGTAGCTTCTACCCATTTTATCTCATTTGAAAATATGATTACCATCACCCCTCACTTGGCTCTCTGCAGACACCTATCTTCTCCTCCTGGCCACTCGCTTGCCGCCTCCCATGGCTGCCTTAAATCTAGTCTCCATACAAGGGTCTGAAGGATCTTAAAAATAAATATGGTCATGTCCCTTATCTACCAGAAGTACCCAGAGGTTTCCCACTGCACTCAGAATAAAATCCAAATGCCATTTGCTGGTGTGCCCAGCCCCCTGTGGCAGGGATCCTGTCCAGCTGTGACGTCGAGTGCCATCATGTTCCCGGTTGCCGGCTAAGTTTGAGCCCCACTAGTGTCCCTCGAGCTCATTCTTGCCTCAGGGGCTTGGACTTACAGTTCCCTTAGTCTGGAAGGCGCTCCCCGCTAATATTCACAAGGCCTGGCTTCTTTTCACTCAAACCGGCTTAAATGGTCATCTCTTCAACTCAGTCTTCATTCAATGTATCTTCTCCATTCTTCTCTTTCATACCACTTGTTTGGCCTGCATAACCCTTATTATCTTACATTTTTCTAGTGTGGCTAGTTGTTTATATTTTATCCATCATCTGTATTTCCTTCTAGAATGTAGACTAAGGGAACAGGGACCTTGTCTGTCTTGATTGAATTGTTTATCCCTGGCATGCTGAGCAGTTTGCCCTGTAGAAGCTCAATAAATATTTTTGAATGAGTGAAACAAAAAGTTTCTTTGTCTTTTTACCATATAATAGCCTATGTCTGTAGTTTCCAGCATTCACAGTGTATAAATATCTCTTACCAACCAGGGAATATTCTGTGATCCTTGAGTGAAAACATAAATGAAGCTAATATAAGCTGATAAGAAATCAGTTATTTGTGTGTCTTGGAGTGTTTTATTCAGTTACTTGTTTGGTTCAGCTGACACCAAAGAAGGATCTCAGAAAAATATAAACTTAAAGATTTGGAAACACCAGGAGAGAAGAGTTCATATAATTTCTGAAGGAAGCATAACACAATCCAGTTTTGCAATGTATGTATTGTGATATAAGACACTTCAGTGCTGTGACCTTCTTGAGTTGTCAGCATGCTAACTTTCTCTTTTGTTCCCCAGGGATTCTTTGTGTCTATCATCTACTGCTACTGCAACGGGGAGGTAGGTTTGAAGAACTCCCCCGGACATCCCACAGCTCTAGCTGCGAGTAAGCTTGTAAATGGTCATCGCGGTGTGACCTGAATCTCTTTAGGATCCCCAGGAATTACAGGAAAAAATGAGCAGGGAGAAAGGAGATATTTCAATCATACATGATTTTGAGAGAGCAAGAATTAATATAAATAGGCTAGAGTCTTTCTCTTCTAGCACTTTTCAATGTTGATTCAGTTGGAAACTCTGATAGCAAAAAACCAACTTGTTGGAATGTAAATTGATACTTGGAAGGACAGTGAATTCCATATTCCAGTCAATACTTAAGCTGATATTCAATTTCAAGTTCTCTAAGAAACTAAAAAAAAGTTGTCTTGGGATAAGAAAGAATATTTTGATATTTTCAAAACTATACAGTGATGACAGGACGCTTTCAGTTCATTTAGGGGTTGGCTGGAGAGAAGTAGCCCTACTGTTCTTTTAGGTCACACCAGCATACCAGATTTCCACTGTTTTCCATGGAACTTCCAGATAAGCTCCTTTTTGGTAAATGGCAATAGCAGTAGAATTGAATCTTCAACCACAGGTTGGAAGCAAGAATCCCACCTCATTAGTAATGCATTTGCAGTGCCTGCTTTTCATGTATAAGCTTCTTCCCCATTTTTTTCCTCCTTCAGTCCGCCTATGCAAAAGTGATAGTATTACATTTCAGGTTGAGTACCTTCCATGCCATTCTTCAGCGGGCTGGCACTATTTATCTCTCCTTCTCTTCCAACCCATAATCCTCTTTTCCCTCTCCCACAAGTCAGATCTTCCTTTCTTTTTAAAAAAGATTTATTTATTTGAGAGAGACAGATGGATCGCGAGCAGGGTGGAGGTAGGGGCAGAGGAAGAGGGAGAGAATCCCCAGATTCCCGGCTGAGCGCCCAGCCACCAGGGGACTCTATCCCAGGACCCTGAGATCATGACCTGAGCCAAAATAAGAGTCTGATGCTTAACGGACCCAGCCACCCAGGCGCCCCAAGTCAGATGTTTCTATGGGCTGCATTTCACATTATATTAAAATGCTAATCTTGGATCAGTCCTTCAGCTCTCTCAGAGCCTCCGTTTATTCATCTCTGGTAGGATACCTATCTCCAAGATTTTTCAAGGTTGAGAGAGAGTATGCACATCAAGTCGCTGGCACACAGTGGAAACTCAGTGATCACCATCACTGAAGGGCAAAGGTCCATGTAACAAGGCTGCAGGGTCTCCCTGATGGTTTCTGACGCACAGTGTTTCCTGCGACTTAGGTTCAGGCTGAGGTGAAGAAGTTGTGGAGTCGGTGGAATCTCTCCATCGACTGGAAAAGGACGCCCCCCTGCGGCGGCCACAGATACGGCTCCGTGCTCACCACGTTCACCCACAGCACCAGCAGCCAGTCGCAGGGGGCAGCCAGCGCTCGCTTGGTGCTCATCGCAGGCAAAACCACCAGGACGGCCGGCCGCCAGCCCGACAGCCACGTGACTTTACCCGGCTATGTCTGGAGTAATTCGGAGCAGGACTGCCTGCCACGCACGATCCACGAGGAGACCAAGGAAGGGAACGCGAGGCTGGGAGAGGAGATTGCAATGGTGGAGTCTCCCAGGCCCTTGGAATTTAACCCAGACCCGCAGGGAAGCAGAGGAGAAACCGAGGATGTTCTCTGAGTCAACATCTGTGACTTCGAAGAGTTGGTCCCTCTGGTTGTGTTAGGCGAGCTTGGCTGGCATTCCTCTGCTTGAGCCCCAGAACTGAAAATTCGGGGTTCAAAGTGTTACTTCACAGAGGTTTTCAGGTTGCATGAATTGGATTCTATGAATAGTAAAGACACAAAAGGAGAAGTGTCAGTGGAGTAGTTTATTACCTTCTTTTGGCATTAAATTCTCTTCTGAATTGTTGTGTGGTACTTGCTCTGTGATTGTTCATTTTTTTCCTGCTACTTTTGGGTAGAAAACGTTTCAATTGCTTGGCTCTAGTTTTCTCTCATAAAAATATCGCTCTGGGTATGATAGAGATCATTCCATATGTGTCATTTCCCTTTTAAGAAATTAGCAGTCCTTTTCCTCATTTTAATGTACTTCTACCACTGCATTCCTTTGGCCTGTGCATAGGAGCAATTAGGGTCTGAAAACATACCTTGCACAATGAAAGAGCTAAGCACAAGTACACACTGGAAAAAAAAAAAAGTGGCTGGACTTTGATAAGATAATAAATTTGTGAAATATCTGTTTCTTTCTAGAAACAAGGAAAATTACTCCAAATAGTACTGCACCTGTTCCTTCTTTGGAATGGCTCCCCCATGGCCAGCCAAATCTCAGGTGTTCAGTCCTCCATAAACATGACATGCCACCCGGTTTGCTCCGTCAGTGAGCTTGTGTCTGCAAACTGGTTCTGTTTGTAATCCTGTGTACGGATGGTAAGGCACGCTGCATCGGGGCCTTTCTCATCTTTGTTGTATTACTATATTCCAGATGGCATGTGGAATAAATTAAAAGTTTGTTTTAAAGATACATTTTGGGTCACTTTTTTTTTTTTTAAAGATTTTATTTATTTATTCATGAGAGACAGAGAGAGAGAGAGAGGCAGAGGCAGAGGGAGAAGCAGGCTCCCCGCAGAGCAGGGAGCCTGATGCAGGACTCGATCCCAGGACCCTGGGATCATGACCTGAGCCGAAGGCAGATGCTTAACCGACTGAGCCACCCAGGCGTCCCCATTTTGGGTCACTTTAAAAGATGTTCTCTCAGCGTCTAACTTTGTTTTTGAGAACCAACCAAATGTTCCTTCTTCAAAACTACAGAGATCAGCATGTAGCTCCAGCACTTTGCCGAACTTGAAACTTCAGTCTGTTGCAATAGTGAAACATTTACTGAGTGTATGTCGGGTACCCACCATCCTGCTGGTTTTTACAAACATTAACTTATTTAATTCTCACTGCAAATTTATGGTTCAGTTTCATCACTGTCACCCTCTTTACAGATGACAATGTGACTCGTAGAGGTGGAGTGACTCACCCAAATTTGCACAGCTAGACATTGATGAAACATGGTTTCAGACACAGATCTACTGACTTCAAGTCCTGTGTTCTTAAGCATTATGCTCCACTATCACCAATGTTTATGTTTCCCATTAACCAATCAAAGCATTCAATTAATTTCTTCTGGGTAGAGTGCCTAAGAACTCTTAATATGTCTTAGCCTCTGGCCTTCATGACATTTCCACTCTAGTAGGGTAGACAAATATATATAGGAAATGAAAATATTACCGAGCAATGTGTTTCTAAGTGAAACAATACAGGTCAAGCTGATCTGTCTCATTTTGCTGAATGATTTAACCAACATGCAACTGGTGTCATGATGAATAAGGTATCCTGATGTCTACACACCATCTTGAAAAATGTTATACTTTCCTTCTATGCACATTCTTGCCTTCCTCTTCTGTGCCACACAGAGGTAATTTCCTTCCCAACCTGTTTATGAAGGTGCCATTGCACATATTTAATTCATCTGATTCTATGCTTTATTGTCACACCCCATGCTGTCTCCTTATCAGGAGAGAATGATCATGGGCTGAAAGATTAAGTTCAGTTCTATAGCTAATTTTCTGCAAGTCTTTATAAAATCACTTAGCTTCCTTTGTAGTTCAAGTTTTCTATCTTTAAAATGAAGATAATATCCGTCTACCTTAGTGAAATGTTCTGGTGATAAGAGAAATCACATATTGAAAGCACTTTGTAACATAAAAATACCATACAAATACTTGATTTGGGTTGTTGTTACATTATAGTTTCAAGTTAAAGTCTGGCTTTGCCCCATTATATTATAAAAGATCTTATTGGTCAGTGCAACATAACAATTGTTAGAATATATATATATATATCTTTTGATAATATGGAAAATATTAAGGGTTCTTACTTTTCTTTCTTTTTTTTCTTTTTTGAGAGAGCATGCGCATGCATGTGCATGCACATGAGGTGGGGGGAAGGGCAGAGGAAGAGGGAGAGAGAGAATCCCAAGCAGGCTCCATGCTGAGTGTGGAGCCCAACACGGGGCTTAATCTCATGAACCCGAGATCATGACCTGAGTTGAAATCAAGAGTCCAATGCCCAACTGAGCCACCCAGGCACCCCAAGGGTTCTTGCTTTCTAAGCCAACCCCACATTTTAAGGCTAGGTCACTATTCCTTTATGTTAACAAGTATGAGTATAAGCCTCCGAGTAATCAAAATTTTCTTTAAAGTTCAGTTATTCATTAATTAAACAAATATTTACTTAAAGCTTATTTTGTGACAGATACTATGCTATGTGCTGGGGCCATAACAAAACATAAGGCATGGAATGCCTGGGTGGCTCAGTTGGTTGGGCATCTGCCTTTGGCTCGGGTCATGATCCCAGGGTCCTGGGATCGAGTCCTGCATCCAGCTCCTTGCTCAGCGGGGAGTCTGCTTCTCCCTCTGTCTGCAGCTCCCCCTGCTTGGACGCTCTCTCTTCTCCCCTCTCTGACAGATAAATAAATAAAATCTTAAAAAAAACACAAAACATAAGGCATAATCAATTCCCAATAAGGAATAAAGAACCCCTTAGGTGCATGCTAAGGCTCTTTACCTTATCTGTATACGCACATTTTTCTTCTAGGTTTTGATGTTTGCATCCAATTAGACAATAAATTATACCACTCTTGATTTTATCAAGTAAAATATCAGGTAGTTACCAAGGATTGGCTGATCTAGATTCAGAGGTGCAAACTACTGGCTGGTTAGCTAAATTTGGTCCATGGCTTTTGTTTTATTGCTCTGTCAAGGGATTGCAGTATAGTGTTAAGTTGCCAGTCTTGAAAATATGAATGTTTCCACGTAAAAGTTATATTTTCTGAATTATAAAAATGTCAGACAATCTTATGAACCAAAAAGCAGCTGTTAGAGCTGAGTGGTGGTTGACCTCTTCAGATGGGGCACCAAAGGCACTAGTATACCCAGTGCCCACTTGGCCTCACCCCCTTATTTCTGTGACCTGCCTGGGCTCCAGACCCCTTTAATCTACATCTCTTGATCTAGACAACGCACTTACATAAAACTTTAACAATAGTTTTCTAAAATGTTCTTGGGGAGTGACATTCTACATAATTTTCATTTTTCTAATGAAGTTAGGCAACCACGTATTTATTTTTTATTTTTTGCAATCAAATATTTTTATGTGTAGTGGTATTTAGGCTTGGAATCATAAATATTCTGTTTAGATGAGTCTATTAAGAAAAAGATTCAACCCACAGTTTCTGTGCTTTCAGATCCCAACCACACTATGCTTCACTTTCTAATTCATCACTCTGACTTATTGCTAACACAACATATATTTTTCTCTTTGGCAATATAGCAAGTTCTAAATGCAAAAAGGACTGAATAGTATGGTAGATTACAGGGGTGTGTGAAGACAGCCATTTATGGTTTGTTAACATGGATATTAAATTTTGATACCTTATTTTTCCTGTAGCCAAAGGAAACCTGATATCAGAGAAAATAAAATTCCACTGCCTAGTATAAACAGGAATGATTTTGGTTCTGTAACTCTTACTGTCAGAGCATTGTCTCTTTCTGCTCTTGTTAAATCAAATGGAAACACCTTTGCTAAAGTTGCTGGAAGAACTCCACTGTTTTTGAATCGTTAGAAGAGAATGAATAAGGTATGTGTGAGTTGCAGTATATTATTTACAGCCAGAGATTAATAGTACATGATTCAGAGGTGATCTTCCTTAGAGATTATGGTAGGTAGAATAATGCTTACTAATTCCCAAAACCTGTGACTATGTGGGGTTACCTGGCAAGGAGGAATTAGGTTGTACGTGGAATTAAGTATTACTAATCAGTTGACTTTAAAATCAGTGGATAAGCTGGGTAGGCCCCGTGTAGTCACAAAGATCCTTAAAAGTGGAAGAGGGAGGCAGAAGAGGAAGTCAGAGTGATGTAATGTAAGAAGGAATGCCTCTTGTTGCGGGCTATGAAGATGGCAGAAGGGGCTGTAAGCTGAGGAATGTAGGCAACTGGAGAAGGCAAAGAAACAAACTCTCCCCTAGAACCCGCAGAAAGAGTATGGCCCTATTGACACCTTGATTTTAGCCCAGTGCACTCGTTATTGGACTTCTAACCTACAGAACTATAAAATAATCAATTTGTGTGTTTTTTAAAAAAGATGTATTTTATTTCAGAGAGAGAGAGAGAGAGAACACGAGTGGGAGGGGCAGGGGAATCCCAAGCAGACTCTGCGCTGAGCACAGAGCCCAATGTGGGGCTTGATCCCAGGTCCCTGAGATCATGACCTGAGCTGAAACCAAGAGTGGGATGCCTAACCAACGGCCTTACCCTAGCACCCCTCAATTTGTGTTGTTTTAAGCCACTAAATTTGTGGTAATATGTTATGGTACCCATAGAAACCTATTACAGAGATTTATATAGATGGTCCACATGGAAAGAATTATAATGGCTGATTAGAATTATGCTGAATAATTGCTATTTGTCTGCTTCTTTCATGGAGATCAATGATTTTCCGAGTGTTTATGGTATTTTATGTGATGCATTTATTGTAGGGAAGAAAGTCGCCTATTTACCGAACTCACTTTTTTACCAGTGGTTGTTCCATTTTAGAAACATAAATTTTTATCAGTAAAGGCCATTGTCATCTTTTCTAAAGAGTTACTAAATACCTGGTTTTATGAATAGGATTTCAATCTTTGACTCTTTTTAGGCCTGTTCTGCCTATGTCCTCCACCCTCAGCCCATCTCCGTGAGACCCCCAGGGACTCAACTGCTCAGTAAAGCTCTTGCCTGCTCATCCAGGGAAGTTTTAGGCTGAAAAGATGGCCCACCCTGTGGGTAGTTTAGGAATAACATAGAAACTGAGCTCAGCCTTTTCTGTCTATTTTATCATATGATCTTCATAACACCCTGTGAAGTTATCACCATTTCAAAAATGTGGAAATAATCAGAAGTTAGAGGACTTGCTCCAGATCGAAGGGAATGAATCCGGATTTGAACCCAGTTCAGTTTGACTCTAAGGCCTTTGATTGTTCTCCCAAGCATATGGGCCTTTTTACTTCCTTTATCAGGAAACTAATAGTATGCCAAGTCAACCAGGGAATAAATAAGAATTTATTTTAACTATTGTGATGGCAAATTACCAATACTTATGAGAATTTGAAAAACTGTAATAACATGATTAGAGTTTTGGGTAAAAGAATTTTTATTTCCCAGTATTTTATGACTATCAGAATAAAAAGTAACTTTTTAATCTCAACCCTTCTTTTAATTCTAGACAGAATCTCTAGCTAGAGACAGAGATCTAAATCCTTCTTCAGCTGCCTCATGAGACCATGGAAAATTTGCCCACGTATTGTTGCAAAGATGACTTTGAACACTTTATCTTTAGATTACTCATCTTTATGGCATTTAAAGGTAGCTTTTATGTGGGTTTCCACTTATTCATTATTATAAAAACCACTCAGTGGATCGGAAGTAACTATAAACAGTGCAGAAGCCAGGTAAAATGGTAAACGTTCTTTTCTCTTAACTGACTCTTAGTTTAATGTTGTTAGCACTTAAATTCAGCTCCTACTTAGATCCCTAATCTTTTCCAACACCACATTTCATTTTGGGAGCTTATGGGCTCTTTTGATTCATGATTTAAATGGCTGAATAGGAAAACAAACTTAGTATATGAAGCTATGAGTTGGTGTAACTTTTTTTCACATCTCTAGGACATACAGCAGATTCTTGTTGACCAAAGACATTTCCGAAGTCTGCTCACCTTGACCTCCCCAGAGCACATCAACAGAGATCTGTCTCTGTCCCCTGTCTTTTGAATACTATCTTTATTCTAGTTGAATTTCTGTTACATTGAAGAGAGTTGGAAAGGAGCTCAACTCCTATAATTTTATTGTATTAGCTGTAACATCATCAAGCATACATGTATTCTTCAGGGTATTTCCTATTTGACAATTTCCCTTTTGTGAAGGTATCAGTTTCTATAATGTAATCTAGATCACATAATCCCCTTTGAAATGAAGTAGTCAAAATAACTCCATTGTTTTCCTTTTGTCATAATTCCCATACATTTATACATTCATTGATTAAAGTTGGAGTTAAGTAATGTGTAGAAGTTCGTCTTTGTAGAGTTTTAGGCTGTGTCTTTACAAAGCTACAAAGGTGTAGAAGAATGTAGTACATTCGGAGAACTGCCAGGGTTTCATGATGAAGTGTGAGCTGGGAAGGAGGAGATGTCAGAGATGTGGATGCAGAAGAAGACAGGAAGATACTGGGAAAGGCTTCTATCCCTTGCTATAATCTAAAAGGAGTGAGGAATTCCTGATGGAGGTAAGCAGGAAAGGAGCAGGTATATATTTCTAAGATAACTCTCAAGCTGTGTGAAGATGAGCTATAAAAGGTTAAATAGGCACAAATACAGCAGTTAGGAGGTGGGTGCCATGGTGCAGGTGACATACGTGAGTCCAAAGTATGACAAGAGCAGCGAAGTGGGAGGGAGAAGGTACTTAAGAGGTAGAGGGCAGGCAGAGGTACTAAAGAGCAAAACTGGTAACTCCAGAGGTGGGTGTGCTGAATTCAAGAGCTCTGTAAGTCAAGGTAGCCTGAGGGTGGGAGAAGAGAAGTCAGAGGAAATTCCTCTAATGCGGAGACATTTCTCTCTGTCTCCCCTCTGTAACCCCCAACCGCAAAATCTACCTCCCTGCCTGCTGAGCAAGCATTTTCCAGAGTTCTGCTGGCTATACCACCAAGACTTTCCTAAGTATTATCTATCAGCTTCCAGCTCAAAGAAAAGAGCCATAGAGCATTCTGGGGGCATTCTGGCAAAGTAGCAACCAGCTATTAGAAGCTGTAGAAATATTCATGAACAACCAAAGGACTATTAAATAACATAGCCTCTGTACTCCTTTCTGTCTTCCTTATTCTGATCAGAAATAATAGAAATGTGTAAAGCTAAATAACATCCAAATAAAAGGGATAGGTTTGAATCAAGCTATGATTGATTCCAGTTAAGGGATTAGAAGAAAGATACTGTAGAAAGTATCTTATGTTTGGATGCCCAGCATCTGCTCTCTTTCTTTCTAGTAATAAGACCCCAAGTTTCCTTTGGGAAACCACCCCTCCCTCATTCTCAGTCTTGTGATTTGGGTGGGATTGACTCCACTTGTAACTCCCAGATGGGACCTGTTAGGCTGCAATCAAGCAATTTATTTCTTCCCTCCGGCCAGTTTTTGGGTCGGTGATGAGGGTGTAACCAGGGAGAAATAGGTTGGGCTCCCAGGAAAAGGAAGCTCTCTCCCTTCCTGGCCTGATTGTTAAGATGTGTGCCTGAAGCAGAGTTTGACAACGAAGCCAGCCCCGAAGAGGCAAATAAAGCTGATGTGTGCATCCTGGTGATGTTGTTTCAGGTAGCAATTCCTTTACCTCATATGTAATCACTTAAATGATGAAACCAATCAGTTCCTTATTTAATTTATTTTTTTGCTAGTTGAGGTTTTTCTGCCATTTTCAACCCAGAGTTATGTTGACATAAAATGTCACATTTTATTTAGAAGTTTATTTTATTCATTCAGCAAATATTTATCATGTGCCAGGTTGTGTCCAAGGACTTGGGATTAAAGCAGTGAACAAGATAGACAGGGTCTTTATTCTCAAGAAAATTGTGTTCTTTGGGAAAAGATAGCCCAGACTGTAAATAAATGAAGTCTTGCACAGACGAGATAATTCCAGATTGAGTTAGCTATTACGAAGAACATTAATAGGGTGATGCGATAGAGAGTGATATTGGGGGAGATGCTTAAGATATAGTAGTCAGAGAAGGCCTTTTTCTGAGGATGTAGCTTCTGAGTTGAGACAAAAAAGCTAGCTATGGAAATATGTTTGAGGCAGATGGCACATAGCAAGGGCAAAATTCTTTAGCAGGGAAGAGTTTTCAGTATTCTAAAAACATAGTGAAAATCAGTATTATTTGAAGATAATGGGCAAGAAAGAGAGAAGATGTGACTGGAGAGGTGAGCTTGGTATACCCCTCTCATGAATAAATACTACCCCCTGTTTTTAATCCAGATGGATTTCCACTTCATTCATAAGTTATGCATTTGACTAATACTTATGCCTTTGAGGTACCGAGTTCTGTGATAGACACAACAAATAAAGGAATGAATAACTCAGAATTCCTATTTCAGAGGATTTCACAGTCTTTGAAAGTTCTTTTTGCCCAAAGCCTTTAGAATCTCATGCACTTCGCTGTTCTGTATTAACAGCTCTGGGTTTGAAACTTGAGGTCTGTCTCCTCACATTCATCACCAGCTCTACCAAGCACTATACTTCCTGATTCACATCCCATTACATCTTCTGTGTGACCTTCTCAGAGCTAAACCTTTTTCCTTGCAGTTGAGATCCCCACTTTCTGACTTGTCAACCATTTTCTAATGCAAAGATTCATGTGCTATCAGATAGCACAAATAGCATCAAATATGGTGTATAATTTGTTGCTGGTGGTCTTAGCAATGCATACTTGTCAATGTAATGTTTTATATGTATATGCCTTATGTTTGTAACAATAAATTCAGAAATTCTGTAAAGAATCTAAAATTATTCTAATGGTATTAATGAAGATTATATAAGATTTTCTAGAAATTTTCTTAGGAAACTTACAGCTAGATTGACAGATAGATTATGAAAAATAACTAGAGAAATTTGCATGCACACATAAATCTACCATCTAAATGAGGAGACTCAGAAAAAATAGCCTTATCTTTTTACCAGTCCACTAGAAAATGCTTTATATATTAATATCAGAGAGAATATCAGAAAAGCAATGATAAAGGCAAACAAGGTAACTTTTACTGGCAAACATTTATCAGTTGTTACTTTACATAAAGCAAGATTAATTGACAGGGGGCCACTCAATGGGCATAATTTTGTAATTTTGAAAATAACATTTGAAGGCGAACTGATGAAGAATCATGAGGCAGCACCAAACATTGGAAAGGTATGAAGGCTCTGACATACCAAATTTCATTGCATGTCGTCATTCAGAATGCTGAGACAAGTCTGTCGCACCAATCTAGCCATTGTCCAAGTGGAAAAATGAATACGAATTTAATAACTTCACCTTACTTGCCCTCATTTATTATGTAACTTTCCTTAGGTTTCTAAAAAAATGTCATAAAGCAGCAGTATGCTGTTTGCATATAGCTATATAACTATGAATGTTGTATTCATGTAGATAGATGTATTTAGTGAACAGGCCTGTTATCTAAATGCTACCTCCTTTATTCTTGATTCCAGTAGAAAGCATGAGAAAATGAAGGGCACATCATGAACATTACAATGAAAAATTGTGATGTTCAAAAGAAATAATAATATGTAACTTTCCAAAAAAGCAATTAAGCTTGAAATATAGTATATAAATTCAACCATGTAAACTGTGAAACACAAGCTGAAGTTTGACAGATACTGAGTTTGTGTAAACGTCAAAACTGTGTGCCAAGATAGAAAGAAAACACAAAGATAAACACGGATATGCCATCTCCTAGCAAGACCTGTCAACAGTGTGCCAGGTATGTGGACTGAGCGGCTACAATCATCTGCTTCTGCTTGTGCCTTGACTTGGTGGGGGTGCGGAGCTGCGCTGTCAGGATGAGGGAAGAAGGTGGTGATCTGGACCCCCTCCTGCACTACTAATGAGCTATTACAAACTACTTTTCCTTCTGATCAAATTGTTTCCTTCTGATCAAACTCTCACCATATGATACCGTTGTGATTGTAACAACATTTATTTATTTATATATTTTTAAAAGATTTTATTTTTAAGTAATCTCTCCACCCAATGTGGGGCTCAAACTCAAAACCCCGAGATCAAGAGTCATGCGCTCCACCAACTGAGCCAGCCAGGTGCCCCTTAACAACATTTTATTTTAAAGCATCTGTCTGCGTCTGACTGTAAACAAAAGCAGACTTTTTGAAAATTCACATTTTTCATGCTGTTTCCCAGTGACTCAGTTTCCTTAAAAAGGACTTTATTGTGTTAACCTAGAATGAAATGTACCTATTTAAGTATGCTGCGGAGTGAGTTTGGACAAAAGGGTGTATGCCTGTGAGCTAAAAACTATACTCAGGAGGATTTTCATCACCTGGTTTAATTTGTGGCCGTTCCCAGTCAATACCCTGTCCCTCATGGGACCAGACAACCACTAATCTTTTGGTCACTACAGACTGGATTTGCCTCTCTGGTGTTTTATATACACGTAATCTCACACCAGGCTGATTTCTTTCATTCAGCACAATGCTTTTTGACATTCATGCATGTTGCTGAAGTATCAATAGCTTGTTCCATCTCTTGCTGAGTACTATTCCATCATATGGATGTATAATACATTTTTTCATTAGTTCATCTGTTGATGGACATGATAGACATCCCAGTTCTTGGCTATTACCAGTAAAGCTGCTATTTGCATATGTAAACAAGTCTTTGTGTGAACATGTGTTATTTCTCTTAGGTAAATACCTAGTAATGGAGTTCTAGTCATGTGTGAAGTATTTGTTTAAATTTATAAGAAACTATTAAACTGTGTTCCAAATTTCGTTGTATTATTTTGTACTCACAGTAGCCATATATGAAAGACTTTAACTTGGGCCATTGTAATGGACACAGAGTAATATCTCACTGTAGTTTTCATTAGCATTTCCATGAAGATGAGTGATGCTGAATATGTTTTCTCATATTTATTGGCCATTTATATATCTTCTTTTATGAAGT
This sequence comes from Neomonachus schauinslandi, assembly GCF_002201575.2. Classification (NCBI taxonomy): domain Eukaryota; kingdom Metazoa; phylum Chordata; class Mammalia; order Carnivora; family Phocidae; genus Neomonachus; species Neomonachus schauinslandi. The sequence continues at coordinate 165,666,298 of NC_058405.1, forward strand.
AACTGTTCATATTTCTCATTTTTATTAGGCTATTTGTCTTTGAATCGTCAAGTTGTAAGAGTTCTTAATATATTCTGTATACAACTCATTTCTAGATAGAAGATTTGTGGTTTTGTGAATATTTTCTCCGTCAGTGTTTGCCTTTATATTTCCTAAATGACATCTTTTGAAGAGTAGAAGTTTTCCATTTTGATGAAATGCAATTTGTCAAAAATATATTTTTTTAATGATTCATGGGTTTTGTGGCCTTAAGAAATCTTTGCCTACTCCAAGGTCACAGGGATTTTTTCCTACTCTTTCTTCTAGAAGTGTTAGGGTTTATGATGAGAATTATGATCCATTCTGAGTGTATATTTGTGTATGAGGTGAGGAAACATCCAATGTTTATTTTTTCCCCATGTAGCTAGCCAGCTGTTATAGCCCCATTTACTGAAAAACACAATCCTATTCCTGATTGAAGTTACCTTGGCACCACTGTCTAAAGTCAATTGACCAGGGCTGCCTGGCTGGCTCAGTTGGTAGAACGTGTGACTCATGATCTCAGGGTCATGAGTTCAAGCACCATGTGGGGTATGGAGCATACTTTAAAATAAATGCAATTGACCATGTAGGTGTGGGTCTATTTCTGGACTCTGTATTCTGTTCAATCACTCTATAATCTATCTACTCTTGTGCCAATAATAAGTTTTTCTATGAGCTTTATAGTAAGTCTGAAAACCAGGGAATATTAGTCCTCCAATTTTATTCTTTTTCAAAATTGTTCCAGCTATTCTAATTCCTTTACGTTGCTGTATAAATTTTAGGATCAGCTTTCAATTAATATAAAAAATCCTGCTGAAATTTTGATTGGGATTAAATGTATACATGAATTTGAATAGCACCGACACCTTAACAATGTTGTCTTCTGACCCACCAATGTGTTATATGCCTTCATTTATTTACATCATCTTCTAAAAAATTTATATCACCTTTGATTTTACTCAGTAATGTTTTATAGTTTTATATGTATGGTTCTTACATATATGTTGTTAAATTAATCCTTAAGTATTCATACTTTTGTTGTGATTGTAAATGGCTATTAAAAAATTTAAATTTCCAAACGTTCATTGGTAGACTTTTTGTAGAAATGGTTTCTATTCTGACTTTGGAATATTAACTTAGTATCCTGCAACCTTATTATACATGCTTAAGAGTTTATTTTTTCATAAACTCTTAAGGATTATCTCTACACAATCACGTGAGCTGTGAATAGTGATAGTTTTACTTCATGTTTTTTAATATGTTTGCCTTTTATTTCCTTTCCCCCCCTTAATTGTAGTAGTAAGGACTTCACGAGCAATGTTGAATTGTGGTGAGAATTGGCATCCTTGCTTTGTTACTCATCTTAAAAGGAAAGTGATCATTCTTTCACCATTGAGCATGGTGTGAACTTTAGGTTTTTCAAAGATGCCCTTTGTCAGGATGAGAAAGTTTCTTCTAGTTTGCTGAGGGTTTTTATTGTGAGAGGGTATGAAATTTTTTCAAATATTTTTTATATTTCGAATGAGATGTATATCATTATTTTTCAATATGGTCAGTTACATTAATCGATTCCCTAATGTTAAACCAATATAGCATTCCTGGGAAAAACCCTTTTTGGTCATGCTATATTATTATTTTTATAGCTTACTCTTAAGGGTGTTTGCAACTAAATTCATGAGGACTATCATCCTGTTTTATTTTCTTGTACTATTTTTGCCTAGTTTTGGAATCCGGTCAATATTGGTCTTACCCAAAATGAGTTAAGAAGTCTTCCTTCTTTCTCCATTTTTTGGAAATAATTTGTGTCGTTTGTGTAGGCTTGGCATTATTTCTTCCTTAAATGTCTGATAGAATTTACTAATGAAGCCTCTGCATGAGGATTTTTCTTTATGGAAATGTTTTAAATTATTAATTCAATTATTTTAAAATTTGATATGGGGAAATTTGGCTTTTCTACTTCTTTTTGATTCGATTTGATCATTTGTGTTTATTAAGGTGTTTATTACTTTAAGATGTCAAATTTGTTGGCATAACTTTATTCATAATATTTCCTTAATTATCCTCTTAATGTCTGTAGTTATGCAGTTTGTCCCCTCTTTCATTCGTTGTACTGCTAGTTTGCATTTTCTCCCCCAGCTAGATGTTTATAAAAAATTTCAAGCTTTTCAAAGAACCAGTTTTTAATTTCCTTGACTTTACTCTATCCTTTCACCATTTTTATTTCATTGAATTCTCTTATCTTCATTATTTTCTTCTATTTTGGGATTAATTTTTTCCTATTTTTGTAGCTTCATAAAATAGAAACTTGCTCATTTTAGAACTTTCTCCTTTTCTAAATAAGCACTTAAGGTCACAGATTTCTTTTTAGGCACTGCTTATTAGCACTTCATATGTTTTAATATGTTGTTTTATTTTTATTCTTTTTCTTTTTATTTTTTTTAAGATTATTTATTTATTTGAGAGAGAGAGAATGAGAGAGAGAGAGCACATGAGAGGGGGGAGGGTCAGAGGGAGAAGCAGACTCCCTGCCAAGCAGGGAGCCCGATGCGGGACTCGATCCAGGGACTCCAGGATCATGACCTGAGCTGAAGGCAGTCACTTAAACAACTGAGCCACCCAGGCGCCCTATTTTTATTCTTTTTAAAAAAGAGTTTAGGGCGCCTGGGTGGCTCAGTCGTTAAGCGTCTGCCTTCGGCTCAGGTCATTATCTCAGGGTCCTGGGATCCAGCCCCACATCGGGCTCTCTGCTCAGCGGGAAGCCTGCTTCTCCCTCTCCCCCTCCCCCTGCTTGTGTTCCTGCTCTCGCTATGTCTCTCTCTGTTAAATAAATAAAATCTTCAAAAAAAAAAAAGTTTAATTTTGGGGCACCTGGGTGGCTCAGTCGTTAAGCGTCTGCCTTTGGCTCAGGTCATGATCCCAGGGTCCTGGGATCTAGCCCCGCATCGGGCTCCCTGCTCCGTGGGAAGCCTGCTTCTCCCTCTCCTACTCTCCCTGCTTGTGTTCCCTCTCTCGCTGTGTCTCTCTCTGTCAAACAAATAAATAAAATCTTAAAAAAACAAAAAGAGTTTAATTTTTAGAGTAATTTTAGGTTCACAGCAAAATTGAGAGGAAGATACAGAGAGAGAGATATCCTATATTTCCCCTGCCCCTACACATGCATAACCTCCCTTATTATCAACATCCCCCACCAGAGTGGTACATTTCTTACAACTGATGAACCTACACTGACATAACATCGTCACCTAAAACTCATAGTTTACAGTAGGGTTCACTCTTGGTGTGTTATATATTCTATGGGTTTGGACATGTATAATGAAATGTTTCCACCCTCACAGTATGATACAAGTAGTTTCACTACCCTAAATATCCTCTGCTTATGCATACCACCCTCCACTGCCCAGATTCTAGCAACCACTGATCTTTCTACTGTCTCCATATTTTGCCATTTCCAGAATGTCCTATAGTTGGAATCATACAGTATGTAGCCTTTTCATATTGGCTTCTTTTACCTATTAATGTGCATTTAAGGTCTTCCATCTCTTTTCATGGTTCGATAGCTCATTACTTTTTAGCACTAAATAATATTTCATTGTCTGGATACAGTAGTTTATTTATCCATTTACCTACTGAAGGACATTTTGGTTGCTTCCAAGATTTGGCAGTTATGAATAAAGCTACTATAAACATCTCTGTGTAGGTTTTGTGTGGATTTAAGTTTTCAAATCCTTTGGGCAAATACCAAAGAGCACTATTGTTGCATTGCATGGCAAGGGTATGTTTAGTTTTGTAAGAAATCACCAAATTATTTTTCGAAGTGGCTGTATTGTTTTGCATTCCTACTAGCATACTCACCAGCATTTGGTATTGACCCTGTTCTGGATTTTGGTCATTCTAATAGATGCCTAGTGTTATTTTATTGTTGTTTTATTTTATTTTTTTTCATTGTTTTAGTTTTCGTTTCCCTGATGACATGATGTGGAGCGTCTTTCGATGTACTTATTTGCTATCTGGATGTCTTCTTCGATGAAGTGTCTGTTAAGGGTTTTGATTCATTTTTGAAGTTGGATTACTTTCTTATTGTTGAGTTTTAAGAATTCATTGTGTATTTTGGATAACAGTTCTTTATCAGATATGTCTTTTGCAAATATTTACTCCCTGCCTATGGCTTGTCTTCTAATTCTCTTGACAGTGTCTTTCATAAACAGAAATTTTTAATTTTAGTCAAGTCCAGAATATCAATTATTTCTTTCATGGGCTATGCTTTTGCTGTTGTATCTAAAAAGTTATTGTCAAACCCAAGGTCATGTGGATTTTCTCCTATGTTGTCTTTCAGGAGTTTTATAGTTTTGCATTTTACATTTAAGTCTGTGACTCATTTTCAGTTAGTTTTCATGTAGCATATAAGGCCTGTATTTAGATTTATTTCTTGTATGTGGATGTCAAGTTATTCCAACACCATTTGTTGAAAAGACTATCTCTGTTCCACGGTATTGCCTTCTCTCCTTTGTCAAAGATGAGTTGACTATATTTCTGGGATCTCTATTTTGTTCCATTGATCTATTCATCTATTCTTTCTTCAGTACCACACTGTCTTATGATTACTGTCACCTCATAGTAAGTCTTAAAGTCAGGTAGTAACATCAGTCCTCCAACTTTTTTCTTCTCTTTCAATACTGTATTGGCTATTTTGGGTCTTTTGCTTCTTCCTATAAACTTTAGAATTAGTTTGGCAATCTCTACAAAATAACTTGCTGGGATTTTGATTGAGATTGGGTTGAAGTTGAAGATCAAGTTGGGAAGAACTGACATCTTGACATTATTGAGTCTTTCTATCCATGAACATAGAACATCTCTCCATTTAGTTTGATTTCTTTTATAGTTTCATAGTTTTCCTTATATAGACTGCATACTTATTTTGTTAGAGTTATGCCCAAGTATTTCATTTTTGGGGGCGCTAATGCAAATGACAATGTGTTTTCAATTTCAAATTTCACTTGTTTGTTGCTGAACATGGGAATGTGACTTTTGTATATTGACCATATATTCTACAAACTTGCTATAATTGCTTATTAGTTCAAGGGATGTTTTTTGCTGATTCTTTCAGATTTTCTACATAGATACAGCCATGTTATCTGTGACCAAAAGCAGTTTTATGTTCTCTGTCCCAATCAGTTGTCCTATGGCATTAGCTAGGACTTCCAATATAATGTTGACATGGAGTGATGAGGACCTTGCCTTGTTCCTCATCTTAGTGGGAAATTTCCTAATTTCTCACCATTAAATATTTTAGTTGTAGGTTTTTTGTTATTATTTACAGGTGGAGGAAGTTCCCCACTATTCCTAGTTTATTGAGAGTTTTTATCATAAATGAGTGTAGGATTTTGTCAAACCTGCATCTATTAATATGATCATGTGATTTTTCTTGTCTTTAGACTGTTGATGTGACAGATTACATCAATCAATTTTCCTATGTTGAAACAGCTGTGAATATCTGAGGTTAATTCTACTTGGTTGTTGTATATAATTCTTTTTACACATTCTTGGATTCAATTTGCTAATTTTTTGTTGAGACTTTTTCATCTACATTCATGAGAGATACTGCTTTGTAGTGTTCTTTTCCCACGTTTTTGTCTGGTTTGGTATCAGGGTGTTGCTGGCCTCTTAGAATGAATTTATTCTTTTTTGACTTTTTTATTGTTATGTTAATCACCATACATTACATCATTAGTTTTTGATGTAGTGTTCCATGATTCATTGTTTGTGCATAACACCCAGTGCTCCATGCAGAATGTGCCCTCTTCAATACCCATCACCAGGCTAACCCATCCTCCCACCCCCCTCCCCTCTAGAACCCTCAGTTTGCTTTTCTGAGTCCATCGTCTCTCATGGTTCGTCTCCCCCTCCGATTTCCCCCCCTTCATTCTTCCCCTCCTACTACCTTCTTCTTCTTTTTTTCTTAACATATATTGCATTATTTGTTTCAGAGGTACAGATCTGTGATTCAACAGTCTTGCACAATTCACAGCACTCACCATAGCACATACCCTCCCCAATGTCTATCACCCAGCCAACCCATCCCTCCCACCCCACCCCCTGAATTTATTCTTTTAAAAATATTTTCTAAACTGGACACTACATGCAAAAGAACAGAAGTGGACCACCTTCTTATACCATACACAAACATAAGCTCCAAATGGATTAAAGGCCTAAACGTAGGACCTAAAACCATAAAAATCCTTGAAGAGAGCAAAGGTAGTAATTTCTCTGACATTGGCTGTAGCAACATTTTTCTAGATATGTCTCCTGAGGCAGGGGAAATAAAAGCAAAAATAAACTATTGAGACTTCATCAAAATAAAAAGCTCTGCACAGCAAAGGAAACAATCAACAAAACTAAAAGGCAACCCACAGAATGGGAGAATATATTTACAAATGACATAACTGATAAAGTGTTAGATCCAAAATCTATAAAGAACTTATCAAACTCAACACCCAAAAAACAAACAATCCAATTTAAAAATGGGCAGAAGACATGAACAAACATTTCTCCAAAGAGAGAAATCTCTGATAGATGGCCAACAGACACATGAAAAGATGCTCAACAACACTGATCATCAGGGAAATGCAAATCAAAACTACAATGAGGTATCACCTCACACCTGTCAGAGTGGCTAAAATAAAAAACACAAGAAACAACAAGTGTTGGCAGAGAAAGGGGAACCCTCTTGCACTGTTGGTGGGAGTGCAAACTGGTGCAGCCACTCTGGAAAACAGCATGGAAAGTCCTCAAAAAATTAAAAATAGAACTACCCTATGATTCAGTAATTGCACTACTGGGTATTTACCCCCAAAATACAAAAACACTCATTAAAAGGGATACATGCACCCCTATGTTTATTGCAATATTATTTACAATAGCTAAACTATGGAAGCAGCCTAAGTGTCCATTGATAGATGACTAGATAAAGAAGTGGTGTATATATATATATGTATATATAATGGAATATTATTATATATTATATAATTATAATAATGGAATATTATTATAATTATATAATATAATGAAATATAATATATATATAATAATCAGCCATAAAAAGAATGAAATTTTGCCATTTGCAGCAACATGCATAGAGCTAGAGAGTATAATACTAAGCGAAATAAGTCAGAGAAAGACAAATTCCATATGGTCTCACTCATACGTGGAATTTAAGAAACAAAACAAAGAATCAAAGGAAAAAGAGAGAGAGATTGAGAGAGAGAGAGAGAGAGGGAAATCAAGAAACAGACTTTTAACTATGGAGAACAAAGTGATGGTTACCAGAGGGGAGGTGGGTGGGGGGATGGCTGAAATGGGTGATGGGGATTAAAGAGTATACTTCTCATGATGAAAAAAAAGAACAAAAAATATTTTCTAATTTCTTTTGTGATTTCTTGTTTGACTGATAGATTGCTATTTAATTTCCAAATATTTGGAAGACTTTTCAGACATATTTTTTATTTATTCCTAATTTAATTTCATATGTGGGACTACTTCCATTCTTTTAAATTTATTGACTTATTTTATGAAACATTATTTAGCTTATTTTTGCCACATCCACTTGAAAACAATGTAAATTCTGCTAAGGAGTTAATTATAATGAATATGGAGTTATATCAACATTTGTATGGTTGGGCATAGAATATTGTAATATTAGTCACTGAGGCACACATTTGATGAGAGTTTTGGAGCTCTCTCAGGAAATACTTTAAGGTACAACCATGTATTAGTTAATAATCAGTGTTATTTTCATCTGGAAATGTTTAAGGAAGCAGGTGTGGTTGAATTTTTGAAGAGCAGTATAGTCACACTCAATTTGTACCCAAATCCATCACAGTTGCTAAAAATGGTTTAGTCCTTAATTAAATTTTTATTTTGAGTGGAAGCAGTTTTTCCTACTAGCCAAGGAAAAGCTAGAGGCATATGCTTGGAAGCTGTGAGAGTGGCCTTTATGTTATGCATCAGTAAGAGATGTAATCTCAGGTGGCATATGCATATATATAAACCACATAAAATATGTTTTTAAAAACCCAGAACCAGAGCGGTGCTCTGGGGAGGGGAGAGTGACAGGAAATAAATATGAGAGAATTTTCTGGAAACATGGAAATGCTTTAGTTCATGATAAGGTATATACAGGTGTATTACATTTGTTAAAATTGTACATAGATTTCTTAAAACTGTGTAAAGCAAAAAAAAAAATAGATTATGAGATTTATTTCATATGTAGAATTTTACTCCATAAAGTAAGTATAAAATGATAAAAACATTTTTAAACCTTACTGAGCACATTTCCTGGATCTGTTAAATATTTAGATTATTATATTCCACAACAGGGAGTCTGATTGATTAGGCCTGGCATGAAACCTGGGCATTGGCCTGCTTATCAATCAGTCAGTGTGTTTCTTCTTCTTCTTCTTTTTTTTTTTTAAGATTTTATTTATTTATTTGACAGAGAGAGACACGGCAAGAGAGGGAACACAAGGAGGGGGAGTGGGAGAGGGAGAAGCAGGCTTCCCGCCGAGCAGGGAGCCTGATGTTGGGCTTGATCCCAGGACCCTGGCACCATGACCTGTGGGACCATGACCTGAGCCAAGGGCAGACACTTAATGACTAAACCACCCAGGCGCCCCTCATTCAGGTGCTTCTTATGAAGATATTTTACTGGCTCACATTTTGAGAGATAATGGACAAAAAAGAATTCCAAAGAGGGAGGACACTTTCTGAAAGAAGTAGGACTTACGGTAGGCATTGTAGCATAGGAATAATTAGATAAGCAGCAAGCACTTATATGCATTTTGTAGAGAAACATCCATTGCCTGAAAATTCTAAGATGTAAGGATCCATGCACTTTGTAACTTTCAGTCCTATTGTTATTTGGTTTATAGCAAATTAAGAAAAACAACAACAGCTGGTTACTGACCCATGTGTAACCATGGTAACCTTTTTAAAAGCACAATTTTCTGGAAAAGAAAGTAGCAAAAATGGCTATGTAACCAACAAAATATCTCTTTTAAACATCCAAATGAAAAGTAGCCTGAGAGGATTGGATATAGTGAGGCATAGAATAGCAACTTAAGGAAATATAACATGGTTTGTCTACTAATCTCTGTACGACTTTTACTACGGGATAATAGGCGAGATAAGACATGTTTTCTTTTTTTTCTTCAAATACACTGTCATGGTGATTGATTAATACTGAGTTAGAAGGTGTTCTGAGCTACATTAAAGTGAAGAATTGAACTTTGTACTGATGCATTTAAAATTTGAGGATGGACATGGACAAATAGTCTACAAAGGATGTATAATTCATATTACACTAGGTACCTCATATATTAAAACTGAATGTGATTTCAATACAGGAACCTGGGTGATTAAGAAGTTTGAGGAAATGTCAGGGAGAATCATTTTATTCTCTAAATCTAGTGATGCTTCATTTTCAAAGTTTATGTACTTATTTATTAGTAATACAAAAAGCATACATAATCATTATAGTAATGGAAAAAAAGCCATGAATCTAAATTAGGAAGAGCTAAACTCAGATACAAAGGAAACAAGCATAAACCAATTTCCCTCTTTCTCATTTTTAATGTGTGTGTGTGTGTCTGTATTTGTGTGTGCGTGTCTGTATTTGTATGCTTTTGAATGAAGTTGGTGGGAGAGTTATGGGTACAGATAAGGAACTTTTACATAATTTATCCCCTCAGTGTCATTTATTTATTTATTTATCATTTCAAATTTTTATTTAAATTCTAGTTAACATATAATGTAATATTGGTTTCAGGAGTAGAATTTAGGGATTCATCACTTACATATAATACCCAGTGCTCATCACAAGTACCCATCCCCTATTTAGCCCTTCCCCCACCCACCTCCTTCCAACAACCCTCATTTTGTTCTCTATAGTTAAGAGTTTCTTATGGTTTGCTTCCCTCTCTCTCTTTTTTCTTTCCTGTATGTTCATCTGTTTTGTTTCTTAAATTCAAAATATGAGTGAAATCATATGGTATTTGTCTTTCTCTGATTGACTTATTTCACTTAGTATAATATACTCTAGTCCATCCACATCATTGCAAATGGCAAGATTTCATTCTCTTTTATGGCTGGGCAATATTCCATTGTGCATATATACTACATTTTCTTTATCCTTTCATCAGTCAGTGGACATTTGGGCTGCTTACATAGTTTGGCTATTGTTGATAATGCTGCTATAAACATCCAGGTGCATGTGCCCCTTCGAATCTGTATTTTTGTAACCTTTGGGTAAATACCTACTAGTGCAATTGCTGGGTGGTAGGGTAGCTCCATTTTTAATTTTTTTGAGGAGCCTCCATACTGTTTTCCAGAGTGACTGCACCAGTTTGCATTCCCACCAAAAGTGTAAGAGGGTTCCCCTTTCTCTGCATCCTCATCAACACTTGTTGTTTCTTGCGTTGTTAATTTTAGCCATTCTGACAGGTGTGAGGTGGTATCTTATTGTAGTTTTGATTTGCTTTTCCCTGATGATCAGTGATGCTAAGCATCTTTTCATGTGTCTGTTGGCCATCTGGATGTCTTCTTTGGAGAAATGTCTGTTCATGTCTTCTGCCCATTTCTTAACTGGATTATTTGTTTTTTGGGTGTTGAGTTTGATAAGTTCTTTATAGATTTTGGATACTAACACTTTATCAGATATGTAATTTGCAAATATCTTCTCCCATTCTTTATGCTGCTTTTCAGTTTTATTGATTGTTTCCTTTGCTGTGCAGAGGTTTTTATTTTGATGAAGTCTCAATAGTTTATTTTTGCTTTTATTTCCCTTGCCTCAGGAGACCTGTCTAGTAAGCAGTTGAGGTGAAAGAGGTTGCTGTCTGTGTTCTCCTCTAGGAATTTGATTTCACATTTAGGTCTTATCTTCCATTTTGAATTTATTTTTGTGTATGGTGTAAGAAAGTGGTCCAGCTTCATTCTTCTGCATGTTGCTGTCCAGTTCTCCCAACACCATTTGTTGAAGAAACTACCTTTTCTTTTCCTACTTTGTTGAAGACTAGTTGACCATATAGTTGTAGGTCCATTTCTGGGTTTTCTATTCTGTTCCATTGATCTATGTGTCTGTTTTTATGTCAGAATCATACTGTCTTGATGACTATAGCTTTGTAATAGAGCTTGAAGTCTGGAATTGTGATGCCACCAGTTTTAGTTTTCTTTTTCAACATTCCTTTGGCTATTGGGGTCTTTTCTGGTTCCATACAAATTTTTAGGATTATTTGTTCCATTTCTTTGAAAAAAGTTGATGGTATTTTGATAAGGATTGCATTGAATGTGTAGATTGCTCTAGGTGGCATAGACATTTTAACAGTATTTGTTCTTCCAATCCATGAGCATGGAACATTTTTCCATTTCCTTGTGTCTTCCTCAATTTCTTTCATTAGTGTTTTATAGTTTTCTGAGTACAGATCCTTTGCCTCTTTGATTAGGTTTATTCCTAGGTATCTTATGGTTTTGGATGCAATTATAAGTGGGATTGACTCCTTAATTTCTCTTTCTTCTGTCTCATTGTTGGTATATAGAAATGCAACTGACTTCTGTGCATTGATTTTATATCCTGCCACTTTGCTGAATTCCTGCATGAGTTCTAGCAGTTTTGGGGTGGAGTCTTTAGGTTTTCCACATAAAGTATCATGTCATCTGCAAAGAGTGAGAGTTTGACTTCTTCTTTGCCAATTCAGATGCCTTTTATTTCTTTTTATTGTCTGATTGCTGAGGCTAGGACTTCTAGTACTATGTTGAATAGCAGTTGTGAGAGTGGACATTCCTGCTGTGTTCCCAACCTTAGGGGACATGATCTCAGTTTTTTCCCATTGACAATGATACTCGCTGTGGGCTTTTTGTGTATGGCTTTTATGATGTTGAGGTATGTTCCCTCTATCCCTACACTGTGAAGAATTTTAATCAAGAAAGGATGCTGTACTTTGTCAAATGCTTTTTCAGCATCTATTGAGAGGATCATATGGTTCTTGTTCTTTCTTTTATTAATGTAGTGTATCACATTGATTGATTTGCAGATGTTTAAACACCCTTGCAGCCCAGGAATAAATCCCACTTGGTCGTGGTGAATAATCCTTCTAATGTACTGTTGGATCCTATTGGCTAGTAATTTGGTGAGAATTTTGGCATCCATGTTCATCAGGGATATTGGTATGTAATTCTTTTTGGTGGGGTCTTTGTCTGGTTTGGGGATCAAGGTAATGCTGGCTCATAGAAAGAGTTTGGAAGTTTTCCTTCCATTTCTATTTTTTGAAACAGCTTCAGAAGAATAGGTATTGATTCTTTAAATGTTTGGAAGAATTCCCCCGGGAAGCCATCTGGCCCTGGGCTCTTGTTTTTTGGGAGATTTTTGATTACTGCTTCAATTTCCTCGCTGGTTATGGGTCTGTTCAGCTTTTCTATTTCTTCCTATTTCAGTTTTGATCGCTTATAGTCTCTAGGGATGCATCCATTTCTTCCAGATTGCCTAATTTGTTGGCATATAGTTGCTCATAATATGTTCTTGTTCTTGTTTGTATTTCTTCATTGTTGATTGTGATCTTTCCTCTTTCATTCATGATTTCATTTATTTGGGTCCTTTCTCTTTTCTTTTTGATAAGTCTGGCCAGGGGTTTATTGATCTTATTAATTCTTTCAAAGAACCAGCTCCTAGTTTCTTGATCTGTTCTACTGTTCTTTTGGTTTCTATTTCATTGATTTCTGCTCTGATCTTTATTATTTCTCTTCTCCTGCATGATTTAGGTTTTATTTGCCATTTTTTCTCCAGCTCCTTTAGGTATAAGGTTAGGTTGTGTATTTGAGACCTTTCTTGTTTCTTGAGAAAGGCTTGTATTGCTATATACTTCCTCCTTAGGACTGCCTTTGCTTCATCCCAAAGGTTTTGAACAGTTGTGTTTTCATTTTCATTTACTTCCATGATTTTTAAAAAATTTTTTAACTTTCTGGTTGACCCATTCATTCTTTAGTAGGATGCTCTTTAACCTCCATGTACTTGAGTTCTTTCCAAATTTTCTCTTGTGATTGATTTCCAGTTTCAAAGTATGATGGTCCAAAAATATGCCTGGAAAGGCATCTTCTGCTTAGATGATGTGTCCATTGCAGTGAGTGGGGTTTTAAAATCCCCTACTATTATTCTATTATTATTGATGAGTTTCTTTAATTTTGTTATTAATTGGCTTATATAATTGGCTGCTCCCATGTTAGGGGAATAAATACAATCATTAGGTCTTCTTGTTGGATAGACCCTTTAATTCTGATATATCGTCCTTCCTCATCTCTTATTACAGTCTTTGGTTTAAAATCTAATTTGTCTGAGTAAGAATTGTCATCTCAGCTTCTTTTGATGTCCATTAGCATGATAAATGGTTTTCCATCCCCTCACTTTAAATCTGGAGGTGTGTTTGGGTCTAAAATGAGTCTCTTGCAGACAGCATATGGTTGGGTCTTGCTTTTTTTATCCAATCTGATACCCTGTGTCTTTTGATTGGGGCATTTAGCCCATTTATGTTCAGGGTAACTATTGAAAGATATGAATTTAGTGCCATTGTATTACCTGTAAATTCCTTGTTTCTGTATATTGTCTCTATTCTTTTCTGGTCTATGTTACTTTTGGGCTCTCTCTTCGCTTATAGTATCTTGTAGGGCTGGTTTGGTGATCACAAATTCCTTAAGTTTCTGTTTGTTCTGGAAGCTTTTTATCACTCCTTCCACTTTGAATGACATCTGAGCTGGATAAAGTATTGTTGGCTGCATATTTTTCTCATTTAGCACCCTGAATATATCATGTCAGTCCTTTCTGGCCTGCCAGATCTCTGTGGATATGTCTGCTGCCAGTCTAATATTTCTACCCTTTTAGGTCACAGACCTCTTGTCCTGAGCTGCTTTCAGGGTTTTCTCTTTGTCTCCGAGATTTGCAAGTGTCACTATTATATGTCAGGGTTTTGGCCAGTTCTTATTGATTTTGAGGAGGGTTCTCTGTGCCTCCTGGACTTGGATGCCTGTTTCCTTCCCAGATAAGGGAAGTTCTCCACTATAATTTGCTCCAATATACTTTCTGCCCCTCTCCCTTTTTCTTCTTCTTCTGGGATCCAAATTATTTTAGTATTGTTTTGCTTTATGGTATCACTTATCTCTTGAATTCTCCCCTCATGATCCAGTAGTTGTTTATCTCTCTTTTTCTCAGCTTCTTTATTCTCCATCATTTTGTCTTCTTTATCATGAATTCTCTCTTCTGCCTCATTTATCATAGCAGTTAGGGCCTCCATTTTTGATTGCACTCATAACCTTTTTGATTTCGACTTGGGTAGATTTTTGTTCTTTTATTTCGCCAGAAAGGGATTCTCTAGTGTCTTCTATGCTTTTTTCAAGCCTAGCTATTATCTTTATAATCATTATTCTGAACTCTAGTTCCAGCATCTTACTTATTCCATTCTGATTAGGTCTCTGGCAGTCAGTACTGCCTCTTGTTCTCTTTTTTGAGGTGAGTTTTTCCATCTTGTCATTCTATCCAGAGAAGAATATATGAATGAGAGAACAAAATACTAAAATGCAACAATGACCCCAGAGAAATATACACTAAACAAATCAGAAGAGACCTGAAATCGGGGGGGAAAAAAAAGAAAAGAAAGAGAAAAAGAAAAAGCAATTAAAAAAAAAAGAAAGAGAATATAATCAGACAGGTGAACAGAACAGAGTAATACACTGGATCCTGTGTGTGTTTTGGTCTGTTTGTTAGAAAACTAGATCCCAAAATTGTAAAGAAAGAAAAACTTACATATGTACAAAAATAAAATTAAATACAATGAAAGGATAGAATGTAACTGCAAAAATAAAAATTAAAAGATAAGAAAAAAACCAAAAGAGAAAAACAACAACAATAGCAAAAAAGGGAAGGGCTATACACAGATAGGTGAGCAGAACAGAGCAATACACTATATCCCGAGTGTATTTTGGTCAATTAGAGGAAACTACATCTCAAAATTGTGAAGAAAGAAAAATGTATATATACAAAAATAAAATTAAATACATTGAAAGGATAGAATGTAACTGTAAAGATGAAAATTAAAAAAGACTAACAAAACAAAGAAACAAGAAAAACAAACAAACAAAAAACAAAAAAAAGGAAGAAGAAAAAGAAAAAAGAGAGAATATGATCAGACAGGTGAATACAACAGAACCATAAACTAGATTTTGGGTGTATACTGGTCTGTTAGAAGAAGCTGTATCCCAAAATTGTAAAGAAAAAAAAACTTACATATATATATATATATATATATATATACATATATACATATACACAAAAATAAAATTAAATACAATGAAGGGATAGAATGTAACTGTAAAAATGAAAATTAAAAAAGATTTTTAAAAAGTTGATAAAATAAGAAACTGGTTGAAAAAGGAAAGAGAAAAAATAAAAAGAAATTAAAATTGAAAGACTAAAGAATCATGGGGAAAAACCCATGAATTCTATGTGTTGTAATCTCCTAGGGCTAGAGTTTTGCAGTTCTCATTGAGTGGTAAACTTGGTCTTGGCTGGATGTTCTTTCTGATCTTTTGGTGGAGGGGCCTGTTGCTTTGATTCTCAAGTGTCTTTGCCCCGGGCAGAATTACACAGCCCTTGCCAGGGGCAGACTGAGTAATATGCTCTGGTTGCTCTCTGTGGCTTTTGTTCCCTGAAGGCTTTCCACACAACTTAAGAATAGGTATTTATTCCTCTTTAAATATTTGGTAGAATTTGCCTGGGAAGCCATCTGGCCATGGACTTTTGTTTTTTGGGGAGATTTTTGATTACTGATTTAATTTGCTGTTATGGGTCTGTTCAAATTTTCTATTTCTTCCTGTTTCAGTTTTGGTAGTTTGTATGTTTCTTGGAATTTATCCAGATTCTTTTGTAGTTCATAAGTGTGATGATTGGGTGTTCACGCCGTTGTGTGACATGTGCCTCCCTCTCGGAATTTATCCCTTTCTTCCAGATTGCCTAGTTTGTTAGCATATAATTTGTCATAATATTCTCTTATAATTATTTGTATTTCTGTGGTGTTGGATGTGTTCTCTCCTCTTTCATTTGTGATTTTGTTTATTTGGGTCCTTTCTCTTTTCTTTTTGAAAAGTCTGGCTGGGGATTTATCAATTTTATTAATTCTTTCAAAGAACCAGCTCTTAGTTTTTGTTGAACAAAACCAGATTTGTTTGTTTGTTTGTTTCTATATCATTTATTTCCACTCTAATCATTATTGTTTCCCTTCTTCTGCTGGTGTTAGGCTTTATTTGCTGTTCCTTTTCTAGCTCTTTTAGGTGTAAGTTTTGGTTGTGTATTCAAGACTTTTCTTGCTTCTTGAGGTGGACTTGTATTGCAATATATTTCCCTCTTAGGACCACCTTTGCTGCATCCCAAAGGTTTTAGGCCATTGTGTTTTCGTTTTCATTTCTTTCCATGTATTTTTTCTTTAATTTCCTGGTTGTCCCATTCATTCTTTCTTTAACCTCCATGTATTTGTGGTCTTTCCAAGTTTTTCCTTGTGGTTGACTTCAAGTTTCATAGTGTTGTGGTCTGAAAATATGCATGGAATGATCCCAATCTTTTTGTACTAGCTGAGGGCTGATTTGTGACCCAGTATGTGATCTATTCTGGAGAATATTCCAAGTGCACTCAAAAAGAATGTGGATTCTGCTTCTTTAGGATGAAATGTTCTGAATATATCTGTTAAGTCCATCTGGTCCAGGGTGTCATTCAAAGCCATTGTTTCCTTGTTGATTTTCTGCTTAGATAATCTGTCCATTGCTGTAAGTGGGGTGTTAAAGTCCCCTCCTGTTATTATATCATAATCAATGAGTTTCTTCATGTTTGTTATTAACTGATGTATACATTTGGGTGCTTCCAAGTTGGGGGCATAAGTATTTACAACTGTTAGTTCGTCTGGATGGATAGACCCCTTAGTTATGATAATGTGCTCTTCTTCATCTCTTGGTACAGTCTTTGGTTTAAAATCTAGTTTGTCTGATATAAGTTTGGCTACTTTGGCTTTCTTTTGACGTCCATTAGCATGAGTGAGTTTTCTCCATCCCCTCACTTCCAATCTGGAGGTGTCTATGGGTCTAAAATGAGTCTCTTGTAGGCAGCATATAGATGGGTCTTGTTTTTTTAATCCATTCTGATACTCTATGTCTTTTGATTGGAGCATTTAGTCCATTTACATTCAGAGTGATTATTGATAGATATGAATTTAGTGCTATTGTGTTACCTGTAAAGGTGGTGATTCTGGTGATGTTCTGTTCCTTTCTAGTCTTTGTTATTTTTGATCTTTCCTTTCCACTCAAAGAGTCCCTTTAATATCTTGCAGCGTTGGTTTAGTGGTCACAAACTCCTTTAGTTTTTGTTTGTCTGGGAAGCCAGTTATCTCTCCTTCTATTCTGAATGACAGCCTTTCTGGATAAAATGTTCTGGACTGCATATTTTTCCCATACCCAGCACATTGAATATATCATGCCACTTTCTTCTGGCCTACCAAGTTTCTGTGGACGGATCTGCTGCAAAACTGATTTTTCTTCCCTTGTAGTAAAGACTTTTTTCCCTTGCTGCTTTCAGAATTCTTTCTTTGTGTATTTTGTGAATTTGACTATGATATGTCTTGGTGTTGGCTGGCTTTTGTTGAACTTAATGGGAGTTCTTTTGCTTCTTGGATTTCAATATCTGTTTCCTTCCCCAGATTAGGGAAGTTTTCAGGTATCATTTGCTCAAATAAACCTTCTGCCCCTTTTCCCCTCTCTTCTTCTGGGACTCCTGATACAAATGTTATTATGCTTTAAAGAGTTACTGAGTTCCCTAAGTCTATATTTGTGATCCAATACTTTTCTTTCTTTTGGGGTGAATTCCTCCATCTTGTCATTTTGTCTAGGTCACTATTGTTTGTGTGTGTGTGTGTGTGTGTGTGTGTTTTAGGAAAGCCTGTTATATTCCTGATCCTGAGAAAAATGGCTATATTAAGAAGAGGTCCTATACTGTCTTGGGTCTGGTGCTTCAGAAAGTGTTTCAGAGTATGCACTCTGCTGTTGTATTTTTGCTGCTCCTTCCCTCAGGTCTGTCCTCTGCAGAGTTTCTTCTTGCCTGCAGTGGGGAGTGTTTGGACCTTATCCACTGTGTGGCAAGTTTTAACTAGGTGTGTTTTGGTCTGCTTGTTAAAAGAAGCTAGATCCTATTTCCCCTAGAACTGAAGCTTTCCAGCACTCTATGATCAGTAGACTTGGTGTGTGTGTGGGGATTTGTGCTGGTCTTCTGGAGAAGGGGCCTGCTGTGCTCGTTCTCAGGCAGACTTGCCATAGTAAAGATGTACCTGCAGGGTGCAGGGGGGCAGGGCTTGGTGTAAGCAGCTCCAGCCTCCACTAGGGGGGTGCTGTGCTGCTCATCGAAGTTGGTCATTGCTAATGAGCTGGCGAAAAATGGCTTTGCTCTGCTCTCTCCTCTGGGAGTGGGGAGTTTGGGCCTGCCACTCTTCAGGAAGCCCTCTCAGAAGAGTGAACAGTTTCCTCTCTTGTGTCCCTAGCTTCTGTCACATACCTGCCTTCACCCTGTCTGTGCCCTAGCGGTCTGCTTGCCAGGTGGTCCAGTTCTCCTGTGTTTTATCTCCGGCTCACAGCTGGGCTTCAAAACTCCAAATTTTAGGGACACAGCACAGCATGGACACGTACTTATCCTCTGGAAGAGGGTCTTGCTGCACTGTGGCTGGTGCCAGTTTGTCCCAGAAAAGCGGTCCCATGACCACACAGCAGTTTGGAGTTTATGGTAAAGTGCAGCAAAAAGCCGGCACCAAGGTTTGCTGCCCTCAGCAGGTGTCTCTGTTCCTATGCTAATGAGTATGTTGGTGCCCACCAGGTCTTTTCTCCCTGGAGAGGTCATACCACCACTCCCAAATGCACTCCAAGAGGGAGAATTGTTTCTCCCCATGCAACCCAGGGGATCCTCAGACCACACTACCTTCTCCCAGGTCTCTGCCCTCCTTCCCCATAGGAGCACCACTAAGGCTGCCAGGCATGACTCCAGTGATAGTGCAGACTTCTAAAACTTCAGACTTTGAGCTCCACTACTTATAAAAACTTGTGGTGATCAGACATTCTCCTTTTCCCAGTCAATGGTTTTGGGGAAGTGTTTTTCTTGTGTAATCCCCTGCATGTTGCTTTTATTCTTTGTCTCTCTCTCTTTGTCTCTTGTTCCTCTCTCCATGATCAGGGCTCTCTCCCCTCCACAACATGTACAGTTCTTTTCTCCCCCAAATCAACTCTCTGCAGCTCCTACCTTCCATAATGTGGCTGTTTTTCTCCCTCTGATTGTGCAATTTGTTTTCTCAGTCTTCAGATCAATTACTTGGGTGTTCAGAATGATTTGATATTTATCTGGCTATGTTGGAGGGATGAGGTGAGCATAGGGTCCCCCACTACTCCTGCAGTGTCATTTAGATAAACATGGTAAATATATAGTGATTTTATTAAAAATTGAAAATTAAAAAAATTGCAAATTAAAAAACCAAAGAAAGCTTAATTAACACAGAAATACATTTGAATTTTTAAAAAGCTGTCACATTTACTGAAAATATTTCCACAGTAACTCTGATTAGTTTTAAAATTTCTGGATAGATTTAAATATTTGAAGCACAAGGAGCATGTTGCAATGACACTATATTGGAAAAGGATGTGTCCTTATCAGATGATGTACATAATGCTAAATTAATGGCCTGTTGAAAGATACTGTTAAAATTTAGAAAGGATATTAAAACAGAATACTTGAATAATTGTGCACATTCACACACAGTGATATTAAGAATCTATAAAAATCAGGAGTCATTATCCTTGAATAAAAGTGAGGGGAATTAAGTCATTTCAGAATGATGAGAATACAATGAGAACTGGTCACTTACTTCTTTTCATGAGGTCCTTTCATTCAAGAAAATGATGAAATCTCATGGGAAATAAGGGCTTAAACATGAATGGGGGAACAAAACATGAAATGTATTTAAATACAAGAGATATGACCAATGACTGTCCAGTGCAGAAAGTCCCTAAATCAGACAGCTTGTCTATAGCTTGTCTACGAAAAACAATATTTTTATCATCTTGTTTTAATTACTGGATTCTCACTGGGTTTAGAGTTCTATGCTAGACATAAAAGCTCAAGGTTTCAAGGAGTTGCTGCAGAGACATAAAATACTGCCTTCTTTTCCATCACTGTTTATATGATTATCATTGGATCCTATATATACTTTGAATACAATAACTCTCTCATAAGCAAAAAATAACACCATTTCTTGAGAAACTACCTTGTGCTAGCTGCTCAGTGCTTCAGTGTATTAATCCTCACTACAACCCTCCTTTACATAATGAAATTGATGCCCACAGTGTGACCAGGCAGGATTCAAAGTTCATTACCCATAGGTTATTAATAAATAATGTTCACAATGATAATTGATTTGCTATAATTGCTAATTCCTTGTTCAACAAGAATTAAACCAGAAAATGAGGGAATTGACCTCATTTAAGTGGAAGCTGTACAGGGCTGGGAGCCATAGAACTTGTTCAAACTCAGCCCTGTAGCAAGCTGGCCATTTGACCTACATAAGCTTGCAAGGTATTCTATTTTAAAATATTAGGCCAGTTTTCAAACTTTCTATCTGAAATCATCATGTCTGAAAATATTCTATCTGGATAATACCTGATCTTACCATTTAGAGAACAATTTGGTAAAATAGCAAACCTAGCACTATATTTTTACTTAAGCTTTGTTATGTCCACTCCTTGCCCTGATTTTCACTACCGGTTACCATGCTGGTGGACTGCTGGGTGGAATGTGGGTCCTCCGGAAGCTCAGAGCAGGAATCCCCATGCATCACAGTCTGTGTTTTTTAAAGGGGACTCTGCCAGGCTGTGGGTGATAGCACACTAGCACTAGAGGTTTTAAATATTTAGTTAATTCTCATGTATGTAGGCATTTATCTATTTTTTAGATTACCCTGGTGCTCCATAGATGACTAATAATTAAACACTTTGTCAGAAATAGTTGGTTGCCTTAAATTAAGAATTAATAAAATAGAATTTAATTAGAACATTTCTTGATAAAAGGATCAATGATAACTTTAAGGTGTCAATGTGGTATTATTAGTATATATAATTGATGCATTTTCTATTGAAGCAGTGAATCTATTCTTTTGATACTAATATGCAGAAAAAATGATTTCCTTTTGAAAATTCACTGATAAAACCTTTGATACCACTTCCTGGAATATGGGACCAACAAGATTCTATTTTGAGACAAAGTGGTCATGTTTAATTTTAGGTTCAAGGGAGTGGAGACAAGCTTCGTTTCCCTTATCTTTGTTGTCAATTTGAATATTACTCCAATCAAGACTTTATTTGGTCCTTGGTAAATAAAAGCTTAATATTTTGTAGATAGATTAATAAGACAACTTGTGTGTGTAATTATATGCATTCTCTGTTTTAAATAAAACCAACTGGTATTTTGGTGTTGCTCTCCTTAGTAATATTTTATTATAAAAATGAAAGAAGACTAAATGTATTCTCCATCTTTTAAAAGCCTCACATTTAAAAATGAAGTAGATATTTAAAATGGTTGTTAGATCAGGGATGAAAGTGATTTTAAAGTGCAGGGAAAATGGAAAGTCTCATGAAATTAGGGCACATGGGCTTTCAATGCTCATTTTTCTAAGCATATGGCAAAATTTCATTTGTGTTTTCTTACTATGAATTAGCTAAAGAATTCTTAGGGATGATGTTGTTCATTATATCACTCTGAGCAGAAACTGCATCATAAAGAGGAAATTGTGGGGGTGACTGGGTGGCTCAGTTGGTTGAGTGTCAGACTCTTGGTTTTGGCTTGGATCACGATCTCAGTGTTGTGAGATTGAGCCCCGTGTTAGACTCTGTGCTCAGCAGGGGGTCTGCTTAGGATTCTCTTCCTCTCCCTCTGTTCCTCCCCTGCCTTTATTTAAAAAAAAAAAAGTTAAGGGGGAAATTGTGATATTATGAAGGCTGGAAATATCTATCTATCATTCTGTATACACCTACTACAATATTTTATCATGCTCCTAAATGCACTTTCCCTAAAAGTATAATTGTCCAATAACTCAATTTATAGATTTTATTTTCTGTTTCTGTGAGTTGTTTTGTTTGTTCTGTGTACTTTTCCTCATCAATTTCTACTCACACAGGTGCAAACACACTGCTTCCCATTCCTGTGAAAGTGAATGAAACTAGAAAGATGTGTTTTAGTCAGGGATTCCACTCTTCCAGCAAGCATTTTACTAAAACGGTGGGAATTATACAAAAAATATTCCCAACTAACACTACAACTTGGGCAAATACAGGGCCTTCTAATGTTGCTGTCTGTAACACAGTTTGCTCCTCAAGCATGAATTTTAAGTGCTTAGTCAGAACTATAGGTACAGAAAATACTCTCTTATTTTGTGTAACTAGGGTAGCTCCTCAATTTCAGCTGGTCTGCTTTAGAGTGGCTATTCTCAAGGTGTGCTCCCAGGACCACTGGAACCTCCCTCAAGACCTTTATTCAGGTTCCATGAGGTTCTTCTTTTTCTAACTACATATCTGGGTGATGGTGGATTTTCTTCATATAGGTCGTCCCAAAACAACACATCACAATAAATTAGATGCAAAAGCAGGTATGAAAACCCAAATGTCTTCATTAAATCAGACATTAAAGAGATTTTACAAAAACGTAAGAACAATTCTCACTATTTTTTCTCCAAATTTTTATTTAAAT
The DNA here is from genome assembly GCF_002201575.2 of Neomonachus schauinslandi. NCBI lineage: Eukaryota > Metazoa > Chordata > Mammalia > Carnivora > Phocidae > Neomonachus > Neomonachus schauinslandi. Next base: position 165,689,165 of record NC_058405.1, read on the forward strand.
TCCAGTTAGTTAACGTACAGTGTAATATTAGTTTCAGGTGTAGAATTTAGTGATTCATCACTTACATACAACATCTGGTGCTCATCACAACAGTGTGCTCCTTAATTCCCATCACCTATTTAGCCCATCCACCCAACCACCTCCCCTCTGGTAACCATCAGTTTGTCTCTATAGTTGAGTCTGTTTCCTGGTTTGCCTCTTTTTCCACCCCACCCCCCATGTTCATTTGTTTTGTTTCTTAAATTCAACATATGAGGAAATCATTTGGTATGGCTTAGCATGATACTCTCTAGCTCCATCCATGTCATTGCAAATAGCAAGATTTCATTTTTTATGACTGAGTAATATTCCATTATCTATCTATCTATCTATCTATCTATCTATCTATCTATCTATCATCATCATCTATCATCTATCTATCATCTATCTATCTATCATCTATCATCTATCGTCTATCTATCTATCTATCATCTCTCATCTATCATCTATCATCAATCATCTATCTATCTCACATCTTTATCCATTCATAGTTGATGGATACTTGGGCTGTTTCCATAATTTGGCTGTTGTAAATAATGCTGCTATAAACATCAGTGTGCATGTAACCCTTTGAATCAATATTTTTGTATTCTTTGGGTAAATACCTAGTAGTGCAATTGCTGGGTCATTGGGTAGTTCTATTTTTAACTTTTTGAGGAACCTCTATACTGTTCTCTAGAGTGTCTGCACCAGTTTTCATTCCCACTAACAGTGTAAGAGGATTCTCCTTTCTCTGCATCCTCGCCAACACCTGTTGTTTCTTGTGTTATTAATTTTAGCCATTCTGACTGGTGTGAGGTGATATTCATTGTAGATTTGTATTTCCCTGGTGATGCTGATGTTGGACTCTTTTCATGTGTTTGTTAGCCATCTGTAGGTCTTCTTTGGAAAAATATCTGTTCATGTCTTCTGCCCATTTCTCAGCTGGATTATTTGTTTTTTTGGGTGTTGAGTTTGATAAGTTCTTTATAGATTTTGAATACTAACCCTTTTTCATATATTTTATTTGCAAATATCTTCTCCCATTCTGTTGGTTGCCTTTTTAGTTTTGTTGTTTGTTTCCTTCACTGTGAAGAAGCTTTTTAAATTTTTTTTAAAGATTTATTTATTTATTTTAGAGATTGGGAGAAAGAGAGAGAGATAGAGAGAGATAGAGAGTGTGTGAATGGGAGGAGGGGGAGAGGGAGAGAATCCTCAAGCAGACTTCCTGTTGAGCACAAAGCTGGACATGGGGCTTGATCCAAGCACCGTGAGATCATGACCTGAGCTGAAATCAAGAGGCAGATGCTTAACTGACTGAGCCACCCAGTAAAGAAGCTTTTCATCTTGATGAAGTCCCGATAGTTTATTTTTGCTTTTGTTTCCCTTGCCTCAGGAGACATACCTAGAAAGTTGCTATAGCTGATGCCAAAGAGGTTATTGCCTGTGTTCTCCTCTAGAATTTTTATGATTTCAGGTCTCACATTTAGGTCTTTCTTCCATTTTGAATTTATTTTTGTGTTTGATGTAAGAAAGTTGTCCAGTTTCATTCTTCTGCATGTGGCTGTCCAATTTTCCCAACACCATTTGTTGAAGAGACTTTTTCCTTTCAATATTCTTCCCCGCTTTGTCGAAGATTAATTGACAATATAGTTGTGGGTCCATTTCTGAGTTTTCTATTTTGTTCTATTGATCTATGTAGCTGTTTTTGTGCCAGTACCATACTGTCTTAATGACTACAGCTTTGTAATATAACTTGAAGTCCGGAATTGTGATACCTCCAGCTTTGCTTTTCTTGTTCAAGGTTGCTTTGGCTATTTGGGATCTTTTGTGGTTCTATACAAATTTTAGGATCGTTATAGCTCTGTGAAAAATGCTGTTTGTATTTTGATAGGGATTGCATTGAATATGTACATTGCTTTGGGTAGTATAGACATTTTAACAGTATTTGATCTTCAAATCCCTGAGCATGGAATGTTTTTCCATTTCTTTGTGTCATCTTCAATTTCTTTCTGTTTCTATTTTTTGTTTGTTTTATAAATCAAAACAACATTTCATAAAAATGTTTACTATTATTTTATAATAACTTTATAAATAAATATCTTTAAATGCCAGAATATTAATTTCTAATATGGTAAATATTGATGGATATAACTAACACAAACAAAAGCCCTTTTGGGCTCCTTTGAGTATGTGTTCTGCCAGTTGAAGCAAATGGAGAATATATTTTTCTCTTTAAAATAAATCTGAATAAATGTGAGTTCTGGTTTATTGTCTCAAGCATATATTTTAAGGTAGTCTTCATGACACTAAATGGTATGAGATTTTGAGAATATCATTGCTCAAAATCAACCAATGAAAATATTTTGAACCCAATGTATGTATTTTTTATCCTAGTTGTCTAACTTAAGCTTCTATGTAAGTCAAGTTACAAGGACATTTTCTAGAGAATTCCCTTGGTGTTGTGTGAATTGTTAGTGAAATGTCAGAGTATTAGAAATTATGTCCTTGAATGTACTTTGACATTCTTATTTAAACACCACCTTCATTCCTCAGTTGCAGGTGCTGTTATTTCTTTACTGCATTTGGTCATCTAATTTCTTTCCCGAATCAGTTACCTTCTTTTTATTTATTGCATACTAGTCTGGATTTGTTCCTTCCACAGATTATAAGTATCCTGTAGAAAGAGTTATGCTCAAATTCATTGCCCCTAAAATACAAAATATGGAAATGCATATTAGGTCCAAAATAAATGCTTATTAAATGAACTGGCAGGTGTTAAAAAACTTGTTTGGTACAATTAGGATTTAATTTAATAAAGTACTCAATCTTTTCTTTTGGGGAAGTTGCATAAACATTGCTAAGACTTATGTGATTAGACCATTCCCTCAGTTTTCTTTTTACAATTGTTTCTTATTATTTCCCCCAAATCAAGAGTTACAATTTCAAAATATATTTGTGTATGTTTGTATGTGTGTATGTGTATATTTTGCTTACTGTGTTCCTTCTTTCTCACGATATAATAAAAATATAAAATCTCTGTGAAATATTTATTCATGAATTTTAAATAAGGCTATGATACTAAAGAGATCAGATGGATGACTCAGTAAAATCAAGGAGTTAGCAAAACCATTCTTTGCTTAAAATGTTGGTAAAACTGGCCAAGTCTAGACTGTTACACAATCACCCTTATTTTAAAGTCTTCTCCAAGGGAATAATTAGTCTTCTAAGAGAAGCTGATTTTTTTTCTTTCAGAAGTATCTTCCCAAAAATAATTTCATTAAAAAATTTTAACTTGACAGGTAAAACAGGTTCAACAGTAGATATAGCATACACAGAATTAGGAATAAAATGACTAGGAGTAAAACCTCAACCAGCAGCTATTGGAGGGGTTGGTCTAAGTATGACAGAGAAGGCATCACAATATCCATAACTCTGCCTGGTGGGGGGGCACTTTGAATATTGAATGGAAGTTGGAAGCTGCCACATGCACCATAACTGTGTGGTTCAAAAAGCAAAGCTAGTAGTTAAAAGGGGGGATGGGCAGAGACAGGGAGGGAGGAAGGAAGGGATGATAAGCTACAGGGATACACAAAGAAAAAAGCCATTCCTATTTCTTTAAATTTATGTAAATCAGAACTTAAGTAGTTGCATAAGCAGAACCTGAGACTTTTCCTGCCAGTAATAAGTTCTCTGATTAAAAAGTAGCAATGATTTTAGCACAGATGATCAAGGAACATGAGAGATTAAAAAGAAGACCAGCAAAATTATCTGATTTAAAAAGAGAATCAGGACAAAGTCTTTAGCCTGGTAATCCTTACTGATGCAGGATTTAAAGACAATATCATTTTAAGTGTTCATATATAGTTAACTGATATTGTATACAAATCAATTATACTGTATTTTGTGAATTACCATTCTGTACTGGTGTTTTTCATTATTAGCATCATAAGGAGAAAAATTAATTTAACTTTAATTTCTCCCTAGTGAGAGAAATTGAATACTAAGGAACAAGATTTTTTTTGGTAAAATTGAGCTTTGGAGGATTTCAAACCATTGTAATATATAAGATAACCTGCCTCCTCCCACCCCTTCACTCCACTGGGGGCAATATTGCTTCACTTGAAAGGACATGTTCTATATGTTATTTCTGGCATCAATCATTTCAAATTCCCTCCAATTACAGATAAAAGAAATGAGAAAATCGGTGGGAAAAATGACTTATCCTCTACAAACTTATTTGTCATTCATTACATGGAGTTAAATGGCCTGAACTTGCTTTTGTCTAGATAGGAGCTGAGCAAAAGGGGGCTATGTCTGGGGGGAAACCCAGGAAAGAAGTGGACCTCTTCGCATGGATGTCTTCTGTAGGGAAGCTAGCCAGTGGATTCCAAGTGTTTAAATTGGGAGATAGTAATTACAAATTAAGTGATTGCATCCAAATGGTCATCTGAGATGTGGCACCAAGGGTAGCAAATCCTTGATCATTTTAGAGACATTTAACTATGTGGGAAGTTGGAAGTCCTTCAATACTTCAATATATAATATATTTAAACACACAAGTATGAATATCCACTCTTTCAGGTCTTGTAGCTTCTTGAATCCTGAGATAAAGTCATATTTTGGTCCCACTCCCTGTTGGAAACCCATGTTAGGACTCTTCTCATTTCCCTCCTTTCTTGCTTTCCTTAAGTGTTTACCTTGAAGTCTAATGTAGAGGGCTCAGAAGAATTGCTGGTCCATAGTAGAATCTGCATTGGAAACCTGCTCTCAAGGCTGCAATTCTCAAAATTGTCAAAGGTTATGCTTCTGAAGCCTGAGTTTGTTTCTAATGTTCTCTGCCATCTGAGATGTGGCTGTTATCTCCTTAGCAACAGAAAAATGTCATTCTTCCACATGAGGGTAATTTCTTGTCAGACTCATCCACAGTTTATGTCAAAAAAATGTAAGTTGAAGCAATGCTGTTATCACCAAAAAACAAACTCCTGTCCCTACACTAATTCTAAGTAGTTTTAATCCCCTTGTATAGGAAGCAGAGGGACATTTTCTGATATGTTAACTGAAGTTTTGCTATTAATGCAGAACACTTTGGACAGTTTACTTCTCCAGAGTAAATGTCTAAACTACATTAATAATTTCTGGATTACTAAAGATCTAATTAAATTCCATAGGAGGAGGTTGTTCAGGAAAAGAACTTGGGAAAAGATGAATTTTCAAGAAAAAGTGAAATCAACATGAGGATTTCAGTAGAGAAACCAATTCCACCTGCACTGGAAGATAAAAGTGAGAAGGACTAGACTCTCTCCCTCTCCCCTCCCTTGCTCTCCTCTCCCCACTCTCCTTGCTCCCTCTACCCCTCCCTCACTCTCATTTTCACTCCCTCTCTCTGGTCTGGCAAGGCTATTTAGGGATTTGACATGTGTAACTAAAATGTTTTCATTTCTTCAGAAGTCTTCTTCTATAGCTTAAGAAAAGAAATGGTTTCAAAGTGGAATTAAAGACATGTGGATCATCCCAGAATTTCAAACCCTGCACTTCCATGGAGACTGTCTCAGAAACAGTGCTCTGGGAATCAACAGAGGTAATAGCTAGATGTGTGGGAGACAGTATTGCTGGAGGAAGTAGTAATGAAGTGCTCCCCTTAGTAGCAGACAAATGATAACCTAAGAGGTGCCTTCATTCAACCATTAGATATACTTGAGATATGCTGACTTTGGAGAAATGGGAGACTCCCCATTCTATCCGATATAGAGGAATAGTTATATCTGACACGATTCCAGGAGGTAGTTTTTTTTTTTTTAAATTGTGTTGGCAGTCAATTTTAAATAGTGTCTGTTGTGCTTTTAAACTGTTATGAAAAATCATAAATCATGTTATAAATCATATATATTATCTTACATAGATAACAGTTTGTTCTTGACAAGTTTTGTGTGACTCTAATTTCAAACATTATGTAATAGTACCCTTGAACTATCTTTGTCCAAGTGACATTTCATCCTTCATGAATAAACATTTCAAACTATAGCTGTGGGAGCAAGTCTGCCAGGGAACAATTCAGTGGTGGCAGCATTGCCATACCAGTATAACATTGTTCAAACAATCTTTTTGAATATTTTATTTCATTTTTTCCTTAGTGCTCGGTGAAAATGAATGATTGAAAATGTAAAAAAAAAAATGACTAGTGATATTAATGGTTGGTTGCAGAGACCTCATAACGCTTTTGAAACAAAGATGGGGGTCATTGAAATTTTGAAAATAGTATATCTTTCATCCTATTGTTTTTAGGATGAGCACTTGTGTATTAAACTGTGAAATACAGAATCAAAATTTAAAACTATAAATTTGGAAAATAATAAGAACATAGGATTTCTACCTCATATGAGTTCCTACCTCCTATGTTACAACAGTGTAACTTCAAAATTGATAAAAATATATTTAAAAAATTAAAAAAATAGTAGGAGAAATCATGGAAAATTCTTTTATTACTCCGGAGTGAGAAGGGCCTTTCTAACAAAAGCCAGAATGCCTCAAAGAAAAGATCAACTATTACAAAAGAATCTGCATTGCAAAATCTATCAACAAAGTAAAAAAATGAGTATTTTTAATTCCTATCTAAGGAAAGTAACTAATTTGTCTAATTAGTTTATATATTCCCTAGTGTGTGAAAAAAACCTCACTTCAACTAATTTATAAGAAAAAGATAAAAGAAGCAATACAAAATGGGCAAAGGACAAGAGCAACTATCTTTTCTATTTCCTGAGAGTGAGGAAATATTTTTCAGAAGTTTCCTGCAGACTTTGTTTCACCTCAGCCCTAATTGAATCATGTGCTTATAGCATCAATAGCAAGGGAAAAGGTTTACTATTATGTGTTTAGAATGACCATGTAATGGATGTTGGCCAGTCAATCATAATGATCACTGTGGTGGCTCATGCTTAAAGTTAGAGATGAAAAAGCAAACAATGATTTATATTCTGTCTCCTTATTTGTTTAAATAAAGAAAAAAATCTATTTTGGTGGAAAAGAAGCTAAAATTACCATAATTAAATGCTCATTCTCAGGTGGCATGCGTTGAGGCAAGGATTCTAAAATCATAAATGAATTTGAAATTTCAGAATCCTATGGGGCGCCTGGGTGGCTCAGTCGTTAAGTGTCTGCCTTTGGCTCAGGTCATGATCCCAGGGTCCTGGGATCAAGCCCTGCATCGGGCTCCCCACTCAGTGGGGAGCCTGCTTCTCCCTCTCCCACTCCCCCTGCTTGCGTTCCTGCTCTCGCTATCTCTCTCTCTGTCAAATAAATAAATAAAATCTTTAAAAAAAAATAAAAATAAAATTTCAGAATCCTAAAATCATAAAATGATAAAGTGCCTCCTTCCTCAGGTACTGACACCAAAGGTGTATTGCAAAGTAGATTATTTTATGGTTTACATCTAAAATGCTGAGACTGCAAAGAGCTATGGCAGAGACTGAAGTTTTCTGATTAGGAATAACATTCTTCCAAATAAAGACTAAATGTAAGAGGTACATAAGCATAGAAATTCAGCTCAAGATTCTAATCACTGTATACAGAGTTTTGCCTTAATTTGGTGTAAAATTATAGGGTAAATGCCTGCAAATGCAATTGCTGGGTTGTAGGGTAGTTCTACTTTAATTTTTTTTTTTAAGATTTTATTTATTTATTTGACAGAGAAAGAGAACAAGCAGAGGGAGTGGCGGGCAGAGGGAAAAGGAGTCTGATACAGGGTTTGATACCAGGACCCTGGGATCATGACCTGAGCCAAAGGCAGATGCTTAACCGACGGAGCTATCCAGATGCCCCTTAACTTTTTGAGGAACTTCCATACTGTTTTCCAGAGTGGCTGCACCAGTTTGCATTCCCACCAACAGTGCAAGAGGGTTCCCCTTTTTCTATACCCTCACCAACCCCTGTTGTTTCTTGTGTTGCTGATTTTAGCCATCTGACAATTGTGAGGTGATATCTCATTGTAGCTTTGCTTTGATTTTCCCTGATGATCAGTGATGTTGAGCATCTTTTCACGTGTCTTTTGGCCATTTGTATGTCTTCTTTAGAAAAATGTCTATTCCTATCTTCTGCTCATTTTTAAATTAGATTATTTTTTTTAGGTGTTGAGTTTAATAAGTTCTTTATAGATTTTGGATACTAATACTTTATCAGATATGTCATTTGCAAATATCTTCTCCCATTCTCTGCCTTTAGTTTTGTTGATTGTTTCCTTCACTGTGCAGAAGCTTTTTATTTTGATGAAATTCCAATTGTTTATTTTTCTGGAGACCTATCTAGAAAGAAGTTGCTACAGCTGGTGTCAGGGAGGTAACTACTTGTGTTCTCCTCTAGAATTTTTATGGTTTCAGGTTTCACATTTAGGTCTTTAATTCATTTTGAGTTTATTTTTGTGTTACAGTATAAGAAAGTGGTCCAGTTTCATTCCTTTGCATGTAGCTGTCTAATTTTCCCAACACCATTTTCCATTGGACATTCTTTCCTGCTTTGTCGAAGATGAATTGACCATAGAGTTGAGGGTCCATTTCCGGGCTCTCTATTCTGTTCCACTGATCTATGTGTCTGTTTTTGTGTCATTACCATACTGTCTTGATGATGACAGCTTTGTAATATAGCTTGAAGTCCAGAATTGTGATACCTCCAGCTTTGCTTTTCTTTTTCAAGATTGCTTTGGCGATTCCAGGGCTTTTGTGGTTCTGTACAAATTTTAGAATTGTTAGTTCTAGTTCTGTGAAAAAATGCTGTTGGTATTTTAATAGGGATTGCATTGAATGTGTAGATTGCTTTGGGTAGTATAGACATTTTAAGAATATTTGTTCTTCCTGTCCATGAGCATGGCATGTCTTTCTATTTGTGTCATCTTCAATTTCTTTCATCAGTGTTTTATAGTTTTCAGAGTATAGGTCTTTCACCTCTTTAGTTAAGTTTATAATATACTCCTTATTTCCTCAGCATTTGATGTCTACAAGACCAGTACATTTTTATGCCAAAGGGATGATTTCTCATTAATTGATTCCACTGTTCCACTTGAAATTTGATTCAAAGTTTTCTGTGCTTTTTTTCTTTTGGGGAAAATAAAAAGACAAAGTAATGGGTCATTCTAAGTGCTCAGGGAAAGCTTCACATTGTGTAACATAATAGATTCTTGAAGTTGAGGTCTTTGTGTTTTTTATTTATGTAAATAGCCCAAATCTAGGATAACTTATTGACTCAATATTTAGAGTTATGAGTATAGTCAAATATGAGTAGACAAAGTCACTCTCTTAAATTATATTGTCAACATCTTTACCATTATTTAGAGAATAAAGTCCTTTCTGTTATATTCTATTGGTCGCAAGCCCAGACCAGATGCAAGGAGCAGGGAATACATCCTATTTAATAAGAGGAACTGCAAAATCATGTGGCAAAAGGAATGGAAATGAAGATTGGGGCCATTATTGCAATATACTTGAGTCCCTCTGAATGTTTGTCATTTTGCTGTTGAGAAAACAAGGCCCATCACGGTTAAACAAGCTGACCAGGGTGATGCAGTGAGTAAGTGGCAAACAGGAATGGACTCTGCATCCAGGCCAGGGATCATGTCATTTCACCATGCTGTCTCCCCAAAGGAGCAGTAACTTTTTAACTAGTGTATTTGGTGTCTAAGCTCTGGAAAGGAAGAGCTAGGAACATTTTAGGGCTTATGATAAGCAAACCTGACTACTCATTTTTGAAAGATGGTGATCTTAGACACCAGTTAAATTTCTTATACCATTAGTTAATTTTTTCCTACATCAGGCATATTCTCTGTTTTTGCATGGATAGTAAATTGGAGTCCAGGCTAATAAAGAGATATTAGCACCTTTCTTTCCCCCTTTTCTTGTCATTATTATCTAGGATACTATAAGATTATGCTAATAATGTTGATTCAAATATCCTCAAACAAGATTAATCAGGGTGGACTTGAAACTGATGGCTTGTTTCATTTATAAGCAGTTCTGAACCAAATGTTATCTCAGTGTGGCACGGCTAACATGTAAGAGGGAAAGTCTGGGAACAAGTTTAAAAGGATCTCTTCTCTACTGCACGTAATTATAATGCCATTCTCAGTTTTCTTGGAGAGACACTGCATCTACTTGTTTTTTGCCTACTATAATAAATTATCTTCATAATGAGTAAAATAGGTCACACTATGATTTTTTCCATTTTTCTTCTTTCACTGGACAATAATGAAATTCATGTTAATCATAATTGCCGATCTCATGTTTCTGAACTGTTCTTACTCTATTTCAGCCTCTCTAAAGTTACGTTTGTTTCATGGCATATTATCCTTTTCTCATGGTGGATGGTTCTGAGTTTGAGCCTCTTATTAGTGTACTGTGAATAAAACACTCCAAAATCCTAGGTCAGTGGCAAATTCTCTATACTGATGTGCTCAGACTTTAAAATAAAACCTGTCCTCAGTATCTTCTCTAAAGTTAGCCAGTGATTTCCATTTCAAGCAAGAAGCAGCAGTGATTAAACATAAACCAATTTCTGGCCCTAACTGGCAACATCACCAGAACCTCAGTCATCTGACTCATAGCTTGCCCCTTACCACTACTCTTTGCCATTTAGAGCCCTTGGAGTTCTCTCTTGTGGTGTTGAGCAACACCTCCCTCCTGACCATGTTGGGGCATCCTTTCCTTTCCAATAATGATAGAATGAATGGCTAGTGTGTTTCCTGATACTGCTTCAGTGCCTTCCTCTCACTCTTGTGGTGTCCCTCCTCCTTATGCTGTGTTTCCCCCAGTCACCACATCGATGAAGGAACTAAGAACAAGGCATTCAGTTCTTCTGTACCTCGATCTCAGATAGTGCTTTGCTATGATAAACAAAAATGTTAGAAAACATTTTTTAGTCCTTACAAAGATGCAGAATAGATGGCTTAAATGGAACAGGAGTAGGAACCTTGCAGTAGAAAATATGGAAAGTTACCTGCCCCATGTAGGAAAAAAATGCAATGGCTTCTTTCTGTGACAGTGATGTATATTTAAGGCTCTAGAAGTGCTGAAAAAATGCAATGGCTTCTTTTTGTGACAGTGATGTATATTTAAGGCTCCAGAAGTGCTGAAAAAAAATCCAGCTAACATCCTTTAAAAACCTGAATTCATGCGAGAGTAAGGGAAGTCTCAGGAGAAAAATTATTAGGAAATCATACTACAGCCTTTGCCTAATTTTATTCTAAACACTTGTTGGCTTGTACAATGACTTATTTTTATAGAATAAGTAATTGAAGAGATAATTTGGGAAATAGAAGATAACAGAAAGGTGAAAGAAATTGGAAACAGTTTGCGATTAATCACACTAATGTTTTAACTTTTAATTGAATGTGTCAATTCTGTATTTGATAGAAATGATATATTTTAGTATTTTTCAGCTCATTACATGCTTGTTAAAATGGTAATCTATTGTTGGAATAATTAGAGTGTCTGTATAAAAAATATTTCATTCTTGATAGAAAATATATGGTGATTTGTATTCTTCATCCCCTTCAGATATGTTTCTTTAAAGTTCTTCAAGGAAAATGCTTATTTTCTAGCTAATACAACAGTTAGCTTTATTGTATGATACATCATCAGTGTGGTAGACTTTTGTCAGCTTCATAGCTGCTGACCATTTTGTGAACACCTTTCACAAAATATTTCCCATAGAGTTAGTATTGCTTTTGAAGTTAGAAGCCAACTCAGTCTCTCCAAACCACTTTAGTATGAGCAAAGACATGTGATCTGAGGTCCATCAATTAGACAAACTCACAAGGCTTTCTTTAGGCTGTGAATACTCTGAAGAAGCCGTTTCTTCACAGGACAGAGCTTATATGTTCCTGTCAAGATGGTGCTTCTGGCTGGCATGGGTTTCTGACTCCTCTGCCCCAAAATCAACCCTGAAAAAACTATAAGTAAAAGAGATGTATAAATGCTAGGAACTAATAGTAACAAAATCAACAATACCTGAGGGATCCCTAGGGGAGCTAGAGATGAGTGAGAGGTTGATGACTATAGCTGTGTGCAGATGCTTCTGGAAGGACAGTCAAGGGATAGGTTGGAGACAAGCTGAGTTCTGCTCTTGCCTCTCCCTGACTTTGCTTTGGTGCAGTCATTCATTGCCTGCTTCTTCACTATGCTGCCAGCAGGGAAAAATCAGGGCAGTGCAAAACCTTGCTAGGCTGTAATTAATCCTTAAGGGAACCTATTAAACAATGTCCCATAATGACGTGGGGAGGACATGCCACCCACTCTTTTTGCCTTATTTCCCAATTGGATATTTTTCTTCCTATAAGGTCTTGGATATAGAGTTAACAAATAGATTTCAAGCAAATAGATTTTCCAAGCTGTCATTCTTTGTATTGACCTCTTTTGACCATCCTTACATAAATCTGCCTTTTGCCCTTACTTCTGTTTTTATCATGTCACTTTGGATAAGGTGTTGCCCTGTATTGGCCTGATTTTAGAAATTGTAATTCTTTATGAAAGAGAGTAGCAATAGCTGACAATTTTCCTGAGTACTGTGAACTCAGCAAATTGAAACTTAATTTTTTTCACTGTACCATTTAATAATATAGGAGTTAAAGCACTTTAGTGTGCACCAGACTCCACTAAGAGACCTATTTTTAAATTCATATTTAATGGATATGGGGTGGTGGTTAGTACCTTGTATTTTTAACAAAAAACCCTGAGAAATTTGAAAGACTATCTACTGACGTTTGAGAAATACCAATTTAGAGTCTTTCAGTAATTTATGAAGCAGGTTTTATGTTCAGTGTGCCCTAGGATCTTTGTGTTAAGATCCATTCCTGTTTATTCAGGTCAGTGTGGGACATAAAGAATGTAGAGGTCACTGATTCTCAGATTTTTGGAATTAGCTGAGAACATGTAAAAAATGCAGGTTCCTAGGGCTCAGCTCCTAAAAATATATGATTTAGGAAGGGTGACATGGGCTATAAAATTGTATTTTTAACAAACAGCTCAAATATGATTCTTATGAAAGTGAAGGCCAAACTTTGGAAATGCTAGTGAAGATCAATAAAATTTGTTAGTAGTACAACTAGCCTTCTTTCTCTCTCCTCCCCCCAAAGAATGTATTATAACAAACAAAAGAAAAAGGTTTTATTTCCCCTCTAGAGGAAGTGCTAGTGAGATACAAAAAAAAGAGCTGGCTAATGAAAGTAAGAGAAGCAGTGGTTATGTATGACTTGGGTTAGATAGGCTCTAATGACTTATACATTCATTATAAATGTTTTCACTGTGTCCATTAAGTTGGTTGGGAATTATTAATATTTTTCAAAGTCTGATTATTCTAATTTTTCATGTTAACATAAGCTAATATTCAAATATACCCCACTTCTTTTTTTTAATAAAGATTTTATTTATTTGACAGAGAGAGACACAGCGAGAGAGGGAACACAAGCAGGGGGAGTGGGTGAGGGAGAAGCAGGGTCCCTGCTCTGCAGGGAGCCCGATGTGGGGCTCGATCTCAGGACCCTGGGATCATGACCTGGGCGGAAGGCAGACGCTTAATGACTGAGCCACCCAGGCGCCCCACCCCAGTTCTAATAGAGAGGTTTCTTCTTCTGGAAGGAGAACGTATGGAGACTAAGGATGCTAAGGGTGGCAAGATGGCACTTTGCTAGGAAGACTGGAACCATGGGGCAGCACCAGAAAGTCCACTCTTCCAAGGTGGCAAGAACACAGACCTGAAGTGGGGAATCTGACAAATGATGCTGCATGGAGAAAAACGAAGTGCTGAGGAGGTATAATTCATCTGACCAAGAAGGACACCAGTTGCTGAGAGAAGTTTGGGATGTATAGCTCTAAAATCTCTTGGTTATTATGCATTTAGCAAGTCTGAATTTTTTTTCAGAGTGAAACAAAGACTGCTTTCTGTTCCCCACTATTTCATATTTCCTTACCCCTTTTCTACCATTATAGACTTGAAAAGCTTCTTTATTATCTAGGATCTTCAGTGCCCTGATATTGCCCATTACTCAAAGACTCTTAAGCCCTTTAACAGAGCAGATGTCTTCTCCCATTTTGTAATTGTCAAAGTCAGATGGTATGATGTTCTACATAGAGGGGCTGTTCATAAATGCTGCTCATAAGTATTTCCTAACAATATTTTCCACATTCCTGTTAGCTTTTTCCAACTTCTAATAAAAATCAATTCTTTTGAAATAGAATTTCAATGAAATCAGTGACTTGTCATTGATGAGTTTGTGTTATGATGAGTATGTCACATGTTTGCATTTAACGACAGTCTTATATACCTCCTTGACAAGCAAAATGATTCATGTTATTCATGATTAGCTTTTGCAGTTCCATGAAGTTTAAACTCTTGTCCTGGATCCAGGAGAGGATCTGTTACTGTTTTTGGAGGAAAACAAGATCCTGACGTACATGACTAATCACTCACCAGCGAATTTGGTTTCAGTAAAGAAATCCATCCCTACCTTGCCTGACAAAAGGAATGGAATGCATTTCAACTAGCAAAACATTAAAAAAAATTCGGTTTCTGAATACAGGCTAAACAGCTATGCCAGAACCTAACCTTATGTTTCAGGCTTTCATTAGATGTAGTTACTTCTGCAGGGAAGTCATGGTTTCCCTTGTAGCATAGCCAAATAAACGTAATTATAGCATATTATTTCAAGATTGAACTGGATTATGATTTTTTTGGACTGGATTATGATTATGTCAAATTTTATCTCAGCAGATTCTAAACACTGATCTTGAGTTTTATGACAATGGCAGACACTTATGAAATCTGTCTCTACTGCAAGTAGGTACACAATTCCTGTCCACAGATGCAGATTAATTCCCTTTAGGTCCCATGCCTCCAATTCCAGTATAGTCTTTGGACAGAGATGTTTTCTATTATTGGGGCATGGTCTATCCTATGAGGTTGGTTCTTTCTCTTCAGGGATAACACAGAGACAAAGCATAATTTTTCTGGAAAAATATCTTGATTAAAAGAGAGACGTTTGGGAAGTGGGAGATACAGACCTCCAGTTAAAGAATGAGTAAATCACAGGAATAAAAATTACAGCACAGGGAATAGAGACAGTGGTATTGTAATAGTGTTGTATAGAGGCAGATGGTAGCTATACTTGTGACAAGCACAGCATAACATATAGACTCATGGAATCACTATGTAGTATACCTGAAATTAATGTAACATTGTGTGTCGACTGTACTTCAATTAAAAAAAAAGACAAAAAAGAGGCTTAAATTGCTTCTTTAATGTGAAAAGTGAATACAAAAGATAAAGAGAATAGAATACCTTCAACACACTGTTTATCAATCCACTATAGTTATTGACCACCTAACCAAACCTTCACCTTCCTTTCTTTCAAAAACAATCTTCTACCTTTCTACCTAAAGTGGTTTAGACAAGCTCATTGCTCTGCTTACCATTCTGGCTGATCTTCATGAAAAACTTTGATATTGGCTTCAGCCATTCCCTGTGTCACAGTATGTAGAAATCTATACTGGTTTCCTTAGTGATTCTCAGGAAGAATAAAGGAGGCCTTTATTAACCTGCTGCTTATTCTCTCTACTTACTTGGTGCCTATAGAAGAAAAGTTGAGTGGGGTTTCTGCTTTTCAGAGTGACTCTCTTTAGGGGGGCATTTTGATCCCATTGTAAAAATTTAAAAAACTTAAGTTCTCAGATTCTGTCCATAGTACATGTACCAGGCATTTATTATCATAATGATGCTATATAACAAATAACTACAAAATGTCAGTGGTCTAAACAATAAGCACATTTATTTAGGGTGGACAGACAAGTGGTTCTGCTGATTTTAGCTGGGCTGGCTCACATGTCTAGGGGAAGGCTGGCTATTGACTGATCTAGGCTGGTTGTTGTGGGTTGAATTGTGCGCCCCCCCCCCACCAAATTTCATCTATAGAAGTCCTAACTCCTAGTACCTCAGAATGTGACCTTATTTGGAAAAATTGTTGTTTATAATTGCTTTATGCAGTTGTCTTTCAAATCCGATAGAAGAAAATAGTTTCAAACCTCCTATCTAACAAAGGACTTATATTCAAAATATACAAAAACTCTTAAACTTGACCATAAAAAAATAAAGAACCCAATTTTTAAAATGGGCAAGAGATCTGAACAGGCACTTCACCACAAAAGATACACAGATGGCAAATAAGCATATGAAAAGATGTTCAACAGCCTTTGTTACTAGGGAAATGCAAATTAATACAAGATATCATCACACCCCCATTAGAATGGCCAAAATCTAAAACACCTGACAATACCAATTTCATGTGAGGATGGAGGACAAAAGGAACTGTTATTCATTGCTGGTGGGAATCCAAAATGTCACAATCACTTTGCAAGAGTTTGGCAGTTTCTCGAAAAGCTGAAGTTTGTCTTACCAAAGGATTCATCAACTGCACTCCTAGGTATTTACCCAACTGATTTGAGAACTTACCTCACACAAAAACCTGCATGTGAACGTTTATAACATCTTTATCATAGTTCTCCCAAATTGGAAACAATTAAGATGTTATTCAATAGGTGAGTTGGATAAACACACTGTGGTATATCTATACAATGGAATACTATTCCAAAAAGGACTGAACTATCAAGCCATATAAAAATATGGATAAATATTAAATGCCTATTTCTAAGTGAAAAAAGTCAGTTTGACAAGGATTCCACTTAAGACATTCTGGAAAAGGCAAACTGTAAAGATAATAGTGGGGTCAGTGATTGCCAAGGATGTGGGGAGTGAGGAGGGTTGGATAGGTAAAGCACATAGGATTTGTTAGGATGGTGAAATTATTCTGTATTGTATTCTAGTGGTAGATATGACATTTTGCATTTGTCAGAATCTATAGAATTTTAACAACACAAAGAATGACCTTAATGTATACAAACTAAAAGAGGCCTATGGGCCCTCAAATGACAAGAAGCAGAATCAGAAACGTACAGAGCTGAAAATATGGATCATTTCTTATGGAAAAGGAAGCCTAACTCAGAGTTCAGATCCAGGAGCCTAGTAGGCCAACCAAAAGCCATGAAAAAGTACTCTTAGGAAGCAGAACTGGGTTGCATTAGAGGAATTGGTCACAGGACCATCTGAATTTCAGAATTGCTATAGAGTAGTGATTGTTATATGCCTCCTCCTCCATTTTTGGGGAAAATGACTAGCTACTCCTCTGTTAATTGGGCCCTTTTGTAACCCACCGCCCTCAAATCTGAGTTGGCCCTGTGCTCTGCTTTTGACCAATAGAATGCAGCAGCAGTGGCAAGTAATGTTTTACAGTTGCTACCTGTCCCATAGCACCAGCTGCCCATCAATTGACAGTGAATAGAGCTTTGATTATCTCCATTCAATTGCTGTAAGGACTTTTGATGAAAGACTATGTACCACTGCTTTAGAGAATAGTAATTTATAGGTGAATCACTGATATTTAAATTGTTCTGTAAAAAATAATAATTCAACTGAGTAAATTGTAAGGATCTAATTGGCTTTATTGAATGATTCGTGAATCGGGTCATAGCCTATCTAGTAATAGAAAGGAGTTCCTGAGGGCTGTAGAAAGAGAAAAGTTTTTAAAGGCAGAGAAGGGTTGGGACAAGGAAGTCATAAATTTAAAAAAGGATTATTTCAGGCAAGGTCACCTTTCTTTGAGGGAATGATAAGGTCTATAAGGAGGATTATCTCATTGATGCTGACCAGAAAATTTCTAACTGGTTAGTTAGGATACATTTCTGGGAAAGGTTGAAACTGCAATTGGGTCAGGTAATACATCTTGGTTTAATATGGTGGGCTTAGGGGCGCCTGGGTGGCTCAGTCATTAAGCGTCTGCCTTCGGCTCAGGTCATGATCCCAGAGTCCTGGGATCCAGCCCCGCATCGGGCTCCCTGCTCCGCGGGAAGCCTGCTTCTCCCTCTCCCACTCCCCCTGCTTGTGTTCCCTCTCACTGCGTCTCTCTCTGTCAAATAAATAAATAAAATCTTAAAAAAAATATGGTGAGTTTAACCCAAGTGACACCATTTTGGGCCCATTTTTTTTTTTTAACAGTTCCATTTATTTTTTGTTTTTAAAAGCATCTTAAAAATTATTTTATGTTTTTTTATTTTTCTGAGTCTTAAATGAGATATTGTCAATATAAAAGTACAATTCACAATAAGATACCACTGAGTGACATTTGGTAAGAAGAAAATGACCTTCAAAAATTGTTGGACTCTGGGTTTGAATTGAAGAAAAAAGAACTTGAGGGAAGTGAGGTATTGCCGGGCAACATGATTTTGTCTCAGAGAAGTCATAGATTCCTTGAATTTAATCTAAGGATTGTATTTACTTTTTGCTTTTCATTTGTTTTACCCTTTTATTGAAACAGAAGAACTAGATTTGTTAGTGAATGAGGATATAACTTTCTAGAATGTTAGGCTTGTGACCCCAGGATTTCATCTTGAGGGTCTTACAGTAGAAATTCCATTATGAATGGCATCATTGTTTGAGTCCACTTGTGGTTCTTCTGTGCCAAGTAGAGAGAAATAAGCCTCTTGCCAAATGCAACAAAACTACATGTTAGTGGTCAAGATAATAAAAAGTATCTCCATCCTCTATCCACCCAAGAAAACTAGTCAAAACAACAACAAAACAACAATAAAATACCATAAACTCTCTAAAGCTTAAAAAGTGACAAAGAAATAAAAATTTAGAGCAGCCCAGTACCTCCACCATGTAGTAAAGTCCCAGGGATTGGGTTGAAATCATTAATCATTATTAACCAACAGTCCTTCACAAATCCTATATCTAAAATGTTGTTTGTAATATTTTAAAAAGCTGGCTAAATTATGCATCTTTCTTCTGAATATTCCTATAGGTAGGAGGATCTTATCCATAATTATTTTAAAATGTTATCCTGGAGTTCCATAAAATAGAATCACCTAGTGTGCTAACTCCTAGTGCATATTACTGTGAAACTCTAAAATTTGGCTTTTCAAGCAAGATTTTCTCCTTCTACTAACAGCACCCAGATTTTTTTTTTTTCAGAACAAGCTCTCCACCACTCTCAGTCCATGTGACTGTTTTGAATAATGCCACTGCAGTTTAAGAAATAATCATGAGACCCTAGCCTAGGCAATCAGAATTATTGTAATTGGTTCAGAATTGCCAGGAGATTCAATTAGGACAAAGAAAATGATAACATTTGGACTTCTCTTGACACTATTTTTTTTATTAACATATAATGTATTATTTGTTTCAGGGATACAGGTCTGTGATTCATCAGTCTTACACGATTCACAGTGCTCACCATAGCACATACCTTCCCCACTGTCCATCACCCGTTTGAAAGAGGTGTTTCCCCTAGCAGAGAGCAGCTCATAGAATGCAAACCTGGAACTGCTGGTGACTATCTCTTCTGTCACTTGCAGAGACCCTCTCGGGGAATGAAGCTAACACAGAGAGACAAATTTCTGACAATACCACTTAAATACTTGGATTCTGTCATTGCTGAAGCTATGTTGATTCCTGCACTGTTCCCTTTTAAGCCAGAAAATTATTTTATTTTTAAATGAGTTTGTGTTAGCTTTTGATCATTTGTAAACATAGGAATTATGACCAAAGTAGACACCAAATCAGATTTTTTTGTGTAGATTATATCAGTTATCTATTGCTACATTATGAACAAACACAAAAACTCAATAAGTATTTTTGCTCCCATATCTGTAGGTTGATGGGAGTCAGCTGATCTAGGGTAAGATTGCCTGGCAGCTCTGCTAATCTTGTCTGGGCTTTCACATTCATCTGGGAGTCAGCTGGATTAACTTGGCTCTGTTCCACTTATCTCTCATCCTCCTCCTGAGACTGCCCAGCTGGGCAGAGCATATTTTCCCTGTGGCAGTGGAAGAAGTGCCATGTGCAGGCTGGATCACACAGGTGCTTTTCAAGGCTCTGTCTGTGTTGTATCTGGTAACACTGCCAAAGCGAGATACATGGCTCAGCAGAAACCAAGGGGTGGGAAACTATGGCCCATCCATAGTGGGAAGGCATTGCATACTTAAGTGCCAAAGCATGGAGGGAGATGATTTGAAACAATTGTCTAGACTATCACATTGAGACTGAGATATACAACTTCTTTACAGCCACTCCAGCTGATTCTATGTACCCTAAAATTTGGGAACTTCAGGCTTAGTGCTGTGATTCTCAGTGCTAACTGAATCATCTGGGGGTTTAAAAATTTCTGATGCTTCAACCCCAACCACCAGAGATTTTAATTTAATGGGACATAGGCATTGGAATTTTAGGGGAAAAAATGATTCCTGGTTAAGAACTACTCTCCTAGAAGAATTTGAGTTTCAGAGGAAATCACTGTTATGTTTTCCCCCTCTGTTGGAATTTTTAATAGAGATGAAATCAGGGGAAAGTATGAATGGAGAACCAAATCTCAGAAAAGCAGCTCTTAAAAACTAGTCATAAGCAAGTCTTTACTGAATATCTCCTCTATGCTGGTTGTTTGTTGGCCCCCAGGGAAATTGTGGCAGATACTAGATGTGCAGACTTGTCTACATGAAGCTCAGAGAATCCTCAAGAAGATGTAGGATAAGTAAATATTTATAAATTATTGAATAGTAACAAGTATGCAAAGTACTGCAAAACACAGGAATAAGCTGCTATGAGAACAAATAACAGTCACCTGTTTTCACATGCAAATGAATCAATCACCAGAAGGAAGACAGAAAAACTACAGAGGTAAGAAGGAAAATATCTTAAAAAGTCAGTTACAGCTTTATTTTATAACTAGTCTTTCCTCTCAAACTGTTTTTGTGCCATTACTACTTAGACAGCCTGTCTTAAGTTGCATGGATTCAGCAAGAGTCACTTAGAATCTCTAAGAAGTGTGAGAGCTGGACCATGATAACACCTTTGATTAGGTGATGAACTGGAATCTGGGCAGTCTGTCAAATTTAATTGCCTTGTTGATCTTGATTGACTCCAGCCCTCTAAAGAGTAAAAGGTTTTATATGATGTAATGTCTGTCACATGAACTGCATTGTGCCTAATTATGTGATTCTAAAGCTGACTTTAAGTGAGACATGCTAAAAGTTATCATCTTTAAAAATTTTTTTTATTTAAATTCATTTTAGTTAACATATACTGTATTATTAGTTTCAGGAGTAGAATTTAGTGATTCATCAGTTGCATATAATACCCAGTGCTCATTTCATCACATGCCCTCCTTAATGTCCATCACCCAGTTACCCCATCCACTCCACCTCCCCTCCAGCAACGCTGTTTGTTTCTTATAGTTCAGCATCTCTTATGGTTTGCCCCCTCTCTGTTTTCATCTTATTTTATTTTTCCTTCCCTTCCCCTATGTTCATCTGCTTTGTTTCTTAAATTCCACATATGAGTGAAATCATATGGTACTTATCTTTCTTTGACTTATTTCGCTTAGCATAATACCCTCTAGTTCCCTCCATATCATTGCAAATGGCAAGATTTCATTCTTTTTGATGGCTCTGTAATATTTCATTGTATATATAAACAACATCTTCTTTATCCATTCATCTGTTGATCCTGATTGACTGTAGCCCTCTAAAGAGTTTTTATATGAGGGGTACCTGGCTGGCTCAGTCGTTAAGCGTCCGCCTTCGGCTCAGGTCATGATCCCAGGGTTCTGGGATTGAGCCTCACGTTGGGCTCCCTGCTCGGCGGAGAGGCTGCTTCTCCCTCTCTATCTCCCTCTCCCACTCCCCCTGCTTGAGTTCCCTCTCTCGCTGTGTCTCTCTCTGTCAAATAAAGAAGTTTTTATATGATGTAATGTCTGTCACTTGAATTGCATTGTGCTTAATTCTGTGATTCTAAAGCTGACTTTGTTTAACAAGTGAGACTTGCTAAAAGTTATCATCTTTAGATCAGGGGTAGGATTATAATTCATTCAATTGGGCAAGCTTGCCATTTTGGATGATATTCTACCACGTGAGAATCCTAACTTAAATTCAGCCAAAAGAGAATTATTGCCAGCAAAAATAGATGTTATTTTTAGTCCTAGAATAACACATCTTCCCTGCCACCCTATTTCACAAAGTTATTATGACTTATTTACTCAATATTTAATCAAACCTATAATGTTTTTTATTTCATTAGAAATGAGTTCATTGCCATGCTGATTATTAGAGGCATTAAGTGTGATACTCTAAAAGATTTTTTTTGGCTCTGTTACCTGCCGTGAGCATTTAAAAAATTATTTAAACATTTAAAATCAAAAGATGCCAATGGGTTTCAATTTTGCCTAACCAATGGTCAGAAAATATATACAGTGCCAGTCAATAGTTGAAGTAAACTTTAAATTAGTATTGCCACAATAATAATTGTTTTTCCCTCACGGAATATAACCCTTAAGAAATTTTAACTATATTTTTAGGCTGCTGCACTTACCAAATTTAACATTTAAATTTGACATGTATATTAGATTCTTATTGCTGTGTAATAAAGTACCGTAAACTTAGAGACTTAACACAACACACATTAATTATATCATAGTTTCAGTGGATCAGGGATCCAGTTAAGGTTTAGCTGGGCCCTCTGTGCCCAGGCTTCTCAGAAGGCTGTAATCAAAGTGTTGCCTGGGGGTTGGGTTCTTATCTGGGGGCCGTGTCCTCTTCCATGCTCAGGTGGCAAAATATATTTCTTGCAGCTGTAGAACTCAGGGAAGTTTACTTCTTCAAGGCCAGCAGGGGCACATCTGTCTGAGGCTTCACCTTTGAAAGTCTCCTCTGATTTAGATCAGACCGACTCAGGATGGTGTCCCAATTGATTAATGGATTAGTAACCTGATCACAGGAGTGAAATGCCATTATGTTTACAGGTTCCACCCACATTTTAAGGGAGAGGATTAGGGTGAGTACAATGGTGGGTGGGAATCTTGGGGCCTTCTAGGATCTAAATGTGTCCCACAAATTCATATGTTGAAATTCTAACCCACAAAGATGATGGTATTAGGAGGTGGGGACTTTGGGATGTGCTTAAGTCATGAGGGCAAAGCTCACATAAATGGGATTAGTGCCTTTATAAACGAGGCTCCAGGGAGATACCTTGCTCCTTCCATCAAGTGAGAATTGGAGAGAAGTACTTTCGACCCAGAAGAGGGCCCTCACTCAACCATGCTGGCATCCTAATCTTGGCCTTCCAGCTTCCAAAACCATGAGGAATACATTTCTGTTTATAAGCTACCCAGTCTATGGTATTTAGTTACAGCAGCCTGAATGGACTAAGACAGGGGTCATCTTAAAATTCTACCTACCCCAGAGTGAAACTAAGATCTAACATAGTTGTAAAATATCTTTGAAAGAAAAAAATTTAATTTGGAGTTTTATTTAAAAATTTTATTAAAAAATTCACATACAACATGTACCTTATGTATTTATTATGTTTTACTTTGCAATGCACACACACACACTCATCAGGAGTGTATTTGTATACTATTGTGCAGTCAGTGATCATTCAGAAGAGAATATTTGGAGAATAATTTTTCTTTGGACTGTCCTTCAGCCCACATTTTCAATGTACTTCAAATCAAAGGCCAGTTTCAAGGGTTTATAAGGAAGGAATTTATAGTTGTTCATTAGCTTGTTCAAGGGTGGAGGGAATACTAAATCAAGTCAATAACCAGTTGTTTGATGGGTGAAATGTTCTTTTCATTCAAAAGTAATATGTGGCTAAATCTGAATCATTTTCTTTTGCAAATATGTTTACTTTGTGGAAAAAAAATCTCTTCAAGAAATGAACACAAAACCCAGGAGGAAATCAACACAGTCTGATTAGGAATTATTTCCTAATTTGTAAGTGTGTAAACATCTTTTCTGGGGGGGGGGAAAAAAGACTTGCCTATTTTTCTGACATCATTATTAAAATATATTACAAATAAGAAAATACTGTTTGAAAACCACTGAAAATTATTCCAGCTCATGAAAAAAGATCATATTGGAATTTCATATTCCTATAGGGTTTAACTATTTTCCTAAAATTGATCTTCCCATGCTCTTTGCAGAAATAAACCCCAAATAATAAGTTAATTTTAATTTACTTATTTGACTAGTACAAAACTATTTTAGGAAGACTCTTGAGGCATCTTTATGAGTGATCTGAAGAGTTCTCTTAAAATTCTTTGTATCATAAAATAAAAACTGATATTTTAATAGTTTTTTTTAAAGATTTTATTTATTTATTTGACAGAGAGAGACACAGCGAGAGAGGGAACACAAGCAGGGGGAGTGGGAGAGGGAGAAGCAGGCTTCTCGCTGAGCAGGAAGCCCTATGTAGGACTTGATCCCAGGACTGTGGGATCATGACCTGAGCCAAAGGCAGACACCCAATGACTGAGCCACCCAGGTGCCCATGAATTAGGTTTTATCAAGATAATTCTGACCAGAAGGGATGGTGGTGTAGATTAAGGAGGTAGTAGCAGTAAAGGTTGGGAAGAGTGGTTGGATTCTGAATATACTTTGAAAAGAGAGGCAATTAGTGGCAATTGTGGAGTACTAGAGAAAGGGAAGCATCCAGGAGGGATTTTGGTTTGGGATGATAAGTATGAAATGCTGATTAGACATGTGAGTGGACATACAAAGGAGATATATGACTATCCAATTTTGAAGGTTGGGAGAGAGATCAAAGCTAGAGATATAAATTTGGGAATCATCAATATGTGCATTCTACTTAAGGTATAGGACCAAATGATTAAGTGGTATGAATAATGAGAAGGAAGAGTCCTAAGATTGAGGGCCTATGGCAATTTAACATTTGGAGGAAGTGATCAATTGTTGAACAAGTTGAGAATGAAGAACCGATCACTGTATTTGTTAAGTAGAGGTTCTAGTTATTGGTGACATTGAGGAGAACACTTGCATTGGAATTGTGTGGATACAGTCCTGATTGGGGTGAGTCCAAGACAGAACAGAGGGAGAGAAAATAGGGATGGCAAGTAGAGAAAATTTGCTTAAGGATTTTTGCTTCAAAAAGAGTGGAGAAATAAGGCAGTGTTTGGTAGGAGGGGGTGGACAAAAGAGAGTTTTCTTTTAAGACAAGAGATGTTACAGCATGTTGTGTACTGAAAGGAATAACCCAGTAGAAGGAAAAAAATAATGGAAGAGCCAAAGAGAAGGGCAGACAATGCTCAGAAGAGCTTGCACTGGTGTGCTGCATGAACCTAAGTGGAGGGGAGGTTGGCTTGATCCTCAATGAATGTGCCTGTTCTCTACAGTACCCACAAAAGTGAGCAGAACTGATGGGTGAAACCTTCCTTTTCTGGAGAATGGAAAAGGAACCTCCTTCCCTCTCTGGTGCTTCAGAGCGTTTTGGCTGCCTGCCAGCTGGCCTACAACTGACCCACAGCACTCATAGTCAAGCCTTATTCTCTATCTTTTCCATATTCTGCATCATAAAAGCTGAAGCCAGAGGAGAACATAGGATTGTCCTTATAGGGTGAGGCATTGTAAGAAATGGAACAAAGGCAAAATTCTCACAGTTGTCACTGCTTCGCACAGATAATTGCCCTTGTCTCTGTCAAGCGTAATGTAGAAACTTACCCTAGAATAAGCATAATACTTAAGTGTCAAGAATGAAATCGTAACTCCACAGTGTGGCTCTGGTGAAAGGGAAGTTTGAGGAGTCTTTTTCCCTAGCATCTCACAGAGATTTTAGACCTCAGGCTATTATTAGTCTGTTAGGAAGAGCTCTTGACAGCTCCTAATAATATGAATGAGTAAGCAGCACTGCCCAAACAAGTCTTTGCTCTTCAAGAAAAGAACACTGAAGTGCTTTCAAGTCTTGCTTACTAGGTTCTGAGCCTTTTGTTGGCTCCTCTCTTGGCAGTGCCCTGGAGTGCCTTGTAAAATCCCATGTGGTGGCAGAGAGCTCCAGGCATGCAGACAACTGTCCCCAGGTGCATTATGATTCACACCTTAATTGGATCCTACTTGCTAGGTAAATGCTATAATCAAAAGCTAAATGGAATAAATTAGCTATAAACTCTTGGTGCCTTCTGGTTTCTGGGCTACCCCCTGTAGTTTTATGATCACAGGGAGTTTTGTATTTATCCCAAAGTACTAATTTTCCATACCCATGATTTCAGGTTGTAAAGATCAGACTTGATTGTGGCATTATTTCTCCCTTCTTCCTCAAATTCTTTTCCTTTTAGCAATGCAACTCTTTTCAAAAGAAAGATTACTAATATAAAACAGGTAAGAACAAATGAACATGACTTCACAGTTAAATTAATCCTAATTTGGATGGAAATGTATCACTGTTTAAAGAACTTTAGGAGAGAAGAAGCATATCCTGAAACCTCTGTTTTTCATATATGTATGCATGTCTATAATATTTTTATGATTTGAATTCTATTTTCTACATATTTTTGCACAGTTCTTATATTTATGCAACAAATAAGAAACACACAAGGATTTTCATTTTGAGTCATAGTAGATATGTAGTCAAAAGACCTGGGGTCTAAGTACCAGGTCTGCCACTTACGGGTTTTGTGACTTTGGTGATTCACTTGATGACTCGAGACCAGGCTCTCTTTATCCACCACCCTAGAAGTGATGACTTTTGCTCTTGCCCCACTTCTTGATTTTTTTTTTTCTCATAGAGAGAAAGGAGAAGAGATAAAAGAGGTAAGAAAGATAGTAGATGATGATTAAAAGAGAACTAAGTTACACTGTTTGAAAAAAATACGCAGTTGTCCCCTCTCATCTTTCTTCTTCTTCTTCTTTTTTTTTTTTTAGAGAGGGAGAGAGTGAGAGGGGGGAGGAGCAGAGGGAGAGAGAATCTTAAGCAGGCTCCATGCCCATTCGGAGCCTGACTTGGGCCAATGAAGGGCTTGATCTCACCACCCTGAGATCATGACCTGAGCCGAAATCAAGAGTCAGATTCTTAACCAACTGAGTCACTCAGACGTCCCATCATCTTTCTTATTTTTAGGCAGCAGTTCCTCTTTCTTTCCCAGAACCACTCCCTCATCATAGAATAGAAATAAAGTTCTTCAAAATCATATGTACTGTTGTCAAGTGAATACAAATCTAAAGAGGAAAAAAATGGAGTTTTTAAAGAGGCTTCCCCCCTTACTTTTTCTTAGAGCTTATTTGCCTTAGAAAACTTTTATTTTTGCATTCCTTCTTTGTTCTTTTGATATGTATGTAGAAATCTTTCTAAAAGCTAAAAAGCCTTTTGCCAGCTTTTCTATCCAAGAATGTCTTTTTCAAGCACCTGGGCACCATCTCTTTGAATGTAAATCTCAAGAAAGAGAAAACCTCAATTTTCCATCTTCATGTGTATTTAACATAGAAGGCTGGCTCTAAATTGTAACTGCCTATCATAGAGATATGAGAACTTTTATTACTCTTTTGGATGAAGGAAATTAATGACCACTCCAATTAGCATGTGAATTTAAGATGAGTTATGTGTAACAGGGGGTGCTGTCAAGGAAAACTTTAAACTTCAAAGAAAAGTGAGATTGAAAATAAAAAACACTTTACTGTTCTGTGTTGCATATGTGTAATAATATGTGTATGTATTGGTTAATACCAGTAATTCTTCAGTTACAATGCTTTTGTGACTTTCTTGTTTATAGAATGAACTGTTTTAAAGTAATATGAAAGCATTTCTAGAAAATGCTCCTTGTTAAGAACTTGATATGCTTATATACATCACAGCACAAATCAATCCCTCTCAATCCAGACCCAGTCATTGAATATTCTCTATGTCTCTGAAACCATTAAGTTTTCTGGTGGGGGAATGAGTTGTTATAAATTTAACATTTGACTTCAAGAGTTTAAAGAAACCACACTAACATCACTGAAACAAATAGAAGCCAATTGGATTGTGCTGACCACACATTACTCAGAACTTAATTAATTAGAGCTAGAGATTGGGAGGATCCCAGGAATCTAATGGGATTCATGGGAAGCTCCTCACTGTTTTGGTCAATTTACCTGCTATTCCTTATCTTCTTCCTCTTTCCACATTTCCATCACCACAGTGAAAGGAAATAGATTTTCATTTCCATCCTGAGTATCAGAGACACATCATCCTTGTATACATGTTTTCCTTTACATTGCCTCCTCACTGCCTCACCTCCCAATTAGAAATATTCTATTCTATTTTTTTTTTATTAAGTAGGCTCCACACTGGTTTTTTTAAGTAGGCTCCACACCACACTGGGTGTGGAGTTTGACATGGGGCTTAAACTCACAACCCTGAGATCAAGACCTGAGCTGAAATCAAGAGTTGGTTGCTTAACTGACTGAGATACCCAGGCACCCAGAAATAGTCTATTTTAAATAATTAAAGCTCTAACTGCAAATGGGGTACACGGGGCACATGTTTAAAGGAAGCTCCTCACTGTTTTGGTCAATTTATCTGCTGTTCCTTATCTTCTCGCTCTTTCCACATTTCCATCACCACAGTGAAAGGAAATAGATTTCCATTTCCATCCTAAGTATCAGAGACCCATCATCCTCTTATACATGTTTTCCTTTACGTCATGGGCATTGCCTCTCTGAGAAGCAGCTGTGAGTCATTGCTGGACTGTTCTGCTTATGACAAATGCTTCCAACCCTGTGAACATACGGCAAAAGCAGATACTCGTCCTTTCGGACAGAATTTTAATGTACTCACTCCACATCATTTTTGCTTATGATAATGTGTTGTTTGGAGACTGAATTGTAGCATAATGCTTGAGTTGGCATAGTAAAACTCAGCTAATTTTCTAATCTTGTGCCTCATCCTTGACTGCTGCTTTTTACCAGTTGAGATACATGACTATAGTTTTCAGTGGGCCAATGACCCATTATGAAAAATAACCTTTTCTCTAGTTATTCTGGATGTAGACAAGCTTAGTTCTGCTATATTTGAAATTTTTTATTTTTAAAATTCAGTCTACTTAATCATTACTGCAGACTTTTATGTAATTTGCAAAAAAAAAATTAAAAACTATTCAGAACACAGATTCTTGTTTTATTTCCAAAGTGAAAATTAGGACAGCAACATCTAGAGAAAGAATTCAAAAATTGTACCTTTTGAACTATGCATCTTAAAAAAAAATCCTTTTCTTTTTCTGAAATTTATTTATCAGTTTGTTTCTTTATTGTCTCATTAGCAGTGATTGAGACTAGTTTTTTACTCACATTGAATCTTCATGAAACTACATTTCTCCAGATAATATTTTGTAAATATTATTTATGAATCTTATAAGTGAACTATTTATATCATCTGTGTAAATATTGCATTGCAAAGTGTAAATATATGCAGTCTAACCATAAAAACTTTTAATATTTAACACTTTTTTTCTAGACTTGTATTCTCAACAGTCATAAGTAAAAGCAGCTTTTGTGATTGGATACATTATCCTTATTAGGAAATATAAATACAACCTCTTTCTGAATTTTAGAAGACTGATATATTTTACATACATAAACCCTAGTCATTAATATATTCCTCTTGACGAAGAGGAGCACCTCCACCTTCAACATGTCAGAAACTGTGTGACTTCCCACTGCCCAGCTACAACCCCCTGAAGGAGCAGGAACTTCTCATCTGAGTCAGGCTGCTGCTTAGTCTTGGTTTACAGCAAGCTGGGTCACTGTGTTTCTCTGGACCTTTCTGCTTGTCACGTTCCTAGGCAGTACTGATTCCTCAGGGAAGGATGCCCATTTTGTTGTGCTATGTCTTCCACTTATTACAGCAGAATCATCAACACAAATCAGCCCCAAATATCTTGGAGGCTGGGATATCTTTCTCTGTCTGCATGAGAACTTCTCCATGGGAATACCATGTGCACTTCAGAATTTTCCATTCCCATAATTTATAGTTTGAGACAAACAGGGGGATTTAAAAGTGTAAATTATAACCTATTTGGCCCTGCTTCAGGAGGTTGACTTCTACAAATGATGTCACTTGGGCTTCTGGTTGGATTCAGCCAATGGGAGGCACCGATAGGAGATTGGGAGGGTGGGAGCCAAGAGAGTTTGGGGTAACTTTCCCTTTTCCCCCACTTTGGCGAAAGTTGGGGCATTGGTACATTTCTGCCGATGGTAGCTCCTGTTAGCCTTGTTTCTAAGGTTCTAATTCTCACTGGATTCTAGTTTTTCCCCTTGACCTGTCAGGCCTGGAATGGTAAAAGATTCCTGCTGCTGCTAGTCCCTGGGTACCTCATCTTCCCTTGTTTCCTTAATCCTGTCCAACCTTCTCTAAATAGTCTCTTCATTAGACTCTCTTTTGTTCAACCCTTTGCGTGTATACTGGTTTCCTGCCAGAACCATGGCTGATAATGCGTAAGTTGGTTTTATTACTTTGAGTATAAGCTCAGATATTCCAATGTAATTTTAACTGAGAGTTCATCTCCATAGCTCTTGTACTTAACGTTAGTAATTGGTACTTCGATTAGCCAGGAAAAGAGGGATGATTGGCAGGGCTGGATTCTGGCATTCCTGGGTCCCTGGACAAAGTCACATCCTAGTACTGACCAAACATCACCCTTGACTTCCTATCTTTGTTGTTTCTGAACTTTGCACATTTCCTGGTAGGTACCAGTCATTGAGTAAATAATTGTT
Source organism: Neomonachus schauinslandi (assembly GCF_002201575.2). Classification (NCBI taxonomy): domain Eukaryota; kingdom Metazoa; phylum Chordata; class Mammalia; order Carnivora; family Phocidae; genus Neomonachus; species Neomonachus schauinslandi. Next base: position 165,719,800 of record NC_058405.1, read on the forward strand.
AAGTAAATTAATGTTTGCATATAGTTTTACATTGTCATGTTCATATTGCATTTGTATTTTTTCACTTGGCATTAGAGCACAATAATATCTTGTTATTAAAGAAAATTTGATAAATATTTAATAGAAATATAAGTTCAATATACATATTCAGATGGCACAATGGATCAGCCCTCTACATTCTTTTGCCAAAAGGAGAAACTCTTGTCTTATCACTCTTGAGAGAAAGAAACTTCCAATTTTCTTTGATAGTTGATTAATTCAGAGACCAAATGGTTCATATAGAAATCATGCCATTTCAATTCTATTTTCCAAAATCAATATGCCAGCCTTCCCCATTAAATAGCCAATGCAGGAAGTCACATTGCTAGTATCAAACTAAAAAACAAAATAGCCAGTTATTTTAGTAGCAAAAAAATGAGTTTATTCAGGAATAGTAGAGGATTGCAATTCAGGACATGCAAGCAATGGCAAAACCCTAGGCAAGTATGAAGAAACAAAGGGAAGGTGAGGTTTTATTAGGTTTTAGGAGGAAAGTGGGAAGGGTTGTTTTGAACAGAAATTCATTAGAGAAGAAAAAGAGTTCAGGGTTGTGGTGGTTTCTCATTGGTTGCAAGTGGTACTTAGTATGCTGTTGCTGGGGAGAGATCTTCCTTCTTTTTCATGGAATGTGGAAGTTCAGAGTCAGTTTGATAGGAGATGGTAGGAAGTCAGAGGAAGGATCTAGTCTTGAAGTGGGAAGAGGCCTAATGAAGTGGTAAAGAGTAGGCTTTCAAGGAAGCAAATGCCTCAGTTTATTTTATTTACTTCACAGAGAAAGCAGCCGAAAAAAAGTACTTGACTATTATAGTGAGTTTAAAATTGTCCTTTTCTTGGCAAGAAATGAAAAATGAGATAGGGAGGGTCAACAGGTCCCGGAGGGGAAGATGTTAATTGACCCGTGTGTATCCATCTAGCATCCAGCACTGTGACGTCCATCCTGCCAAGGGGGGAGGCTTGTGTGTCACCCCATCCTTACCAGGCTCTCCAGACCCAGCCCAGCCGAGTTGTCTCAAGGCTGCTTTTCCTCCCCAAGCTACTTCTGAAACGCAATGAGGTCTTGGGAGTGCAGGAACCCATTCCTCAATGCTGTAGGACCTACATCAATGCAAGATATTATGTGAACAGAGATCACTGTAGTAAGATTTATAGAAAACCCACTCCTTTTTCTGCCTTGGGTGGTAGAGTGTGCCCTTCCTATAAGGTATATATCTATCTCATAATAAGAGTACCATATTATTAACAAATATAATAGTAATAATTACAATTTTTATAATCATCATTACTATAATCAGCGCTGGTTGATAGCCTCCTGAGATCTATTGAGCACTGCTTCTCAGTCATTAATGCTCACAAAAGTTACCTGGATCTAGTTACAGTGCAGATTCTAATTTAGTACATCCGGATTGTGACCCAAATTGGTGCCAATAATGTTGAGTCCCTGGATCACATTGTAACAAAGATATGAAGAATGAGAACTACGCCAAGTTCTTTTCCCAGTAGAAAAAAACAGAGTGTCAATCTCATTAGTTCCTACAACTACCAAGAACCTATTATTTCTGTTCATCAGTTTCTCTGGCAAAAGAAATTTATAGTGAGTATTATGGGATGTGCAGGCTAATTTGTACCAATTTTGCATGGCAACCAAAGAATAAGTGGACACGTCAGACCTGTTTCAGATTCAAAATCAGAAATCACTCATGATTAATGGTAGAATAATTAAGCTTCTACCATAAATTGTGAAAGCTTAAGTTCTAAAGACAACTTTTATCCTGTAGAACTCTTGCAGAAGCAGTCTGCTCTTCAGAGCAGTGGGACAGCAATGAAAGGGGCCATTGCAGCCCGTGTGTACTAGAAAGCATCAAGACCACGATACTTTCTAAATGTCTGGGAAATTAGGTCAGTACTTTCAGATTTAATTCAACAAGGCCTGCCCTACCAGAAGTCCTGATTGCCAATTAAGATCTAATGCTGATGCTTACTAGCTACTGAGAGTTAGTGATGAAGTTGAAGGTGCACGTAGTGTCATGATATAGATGAAGGACTTCTAAAAACTGAGTGGTTAACACTGTTCTTGCATGCTGATGGGATATTATCCAATTGCCTTTTAGTGGCTATGACAAATTTTTCTCCTTTTGAATTTTACTTAAGACTTCATTTATGATGCAAATCAGATGATTGTAGAGTTACACAAATAGAATAAATATCAATTAATTTCCTTTTTACTGTTTCATACTTAACTCATGATTATAATATATATATTTGCCAGACAAATGAGTAAATATTGACCTTCTTTTAAAGTATCACGGATGACTTCTGCTATAGACTAAATGAATTGTGCCCAGGAAAAACTGCGTTGTGGAAACAAAAAATAGAGCTGGGATTGGGGGGACAAGGCCGTATTTTTCTGGGTGGTGTGGGCTTGCCCTGGTGATGAACATGTATCGTAAAACCACTGTTTAGATTATGAATCTTATGCCAAGTATTAGTGAAACTGAGCTGGTATTAAAAGTAGAGATAGTAAGCTTGGAATGTAGGGGGTATGGTTTGTATAAAAGTGGTCCCGATGTCTACCAGCAGAATCAAACCTTCTTGGAGGAAAGTTTTTGTAACCCATGTGAAGTAATTAAACAAAAATAAATGATCATTAAGCAATGAAGAAGGTAACCCATCAAGTGTGGGTGCCAGGAGAAACAACAGACTACAAGACCTATTTATCTACCTATTTATTGTTATTTATTTATAATAAACTAATAGATAATAAAAGCACACTGTGAATATTTTTGTGCTAATAAATTTAAACTTAGAACAGATAAACAACTACACAAATATTTGCAGTTAGCTGACTCAACTGACTCAAAAGTAAAGAGGGAGACAGTATCTTAGAATATTTTCAGAACTCCAAGAGTGAAAAATTTTCCTACAATGAGTTTCCAGCCCCAGTTGGTTTTTAGAGGCCTATTCTAACACACTTTTAAGAAATGGATCTGTCTAATCTTAAACAAATCCTTTCAGAGAATTGACAAAGAATTCACTAGTTCATTCTGTTATTTGTATCACATTGGTTCCAAAGTAGAAAAGTACAGAATAAAAGAAATTTAAAAAGAAAACAAGCCAATCTTAATCCAGTGAGGTATGAGGAAGATAATATTTCACAATTTGTATTTATTCTTGAAACACAAGGGTACTTTAATGTTAACAAAATCTATAAATATTATTCAACACATAAACTAGTTAAAGGAGAAAAATACAATCATCACTTTAGAGCATAAGGGAATATGATAAAAATCAAACACAATTATAATAAAATGATAATAATAACAAACTAGGAATAGTAAAAAATATCCTCAAACTGATAAATTATATTTACCACCAATGAATGAAAGAGCATCATTCTTTTTTTTTTTTTTTTAAAGATTTTCATTTATTTATTTGACAGAGACACAGCGAGAGCAGGAACACAAGCAGATGAGTCTGCTCAGGGGGAGTGGGAGAGGGAGAAGCAGGCCCCCCGCCAAGCAGGGAGCCCGATGCGGGGCTCGATTCCAGGACCCTGGGACCACGACCCGAGCGGAAGGCAGACGCTCAACGACTGAGCCACCCAGGCGCCCCGAAAGAGCATCATTCTTAAAGGGAAAACACTGAAAGCATTTACTATAGAATCAAAAATACAAGGATGCCTACACTTACTGTTTCTATTATCATTAAACTGGATGTTTTAGACAGTGTAGTCTAACATAAAAAGGAACTTAAAATATAAGGATTGAAAAGAAAGAAAATGTATTTTAAAGAGAAGATTATCTACTAAAGAAACCCCAAAATAATCTAAGACATTGTTAGAAATAAGAGAGTATATTATAAAAGAGTATACCAAGAGTATGAGTATAGTAAGATGGCAAGCCTTAAGATCAATACAAACTTTATAAGGAGTACTGTCTAATAATGACAATTTCAGTCATATGGTTGGTCCATAGGACAGAGTTTCATTTTTTAGGGAGATCAATCTCCCTAAGCCAGTTGGCAAGATCATCTTTAAAATCCTAGATTTTTGTAATTTTTTTCCTCCTAACCTCTCATCTTCAGACCAGTGGTAAGGTTCTGGATACCAATGTTTCTTTTGGTTTTCTAGTCTTTACCCACTAACAGGTTCCTTCTTTTTTTCCCACCTATTGGAACACTTAGAAAAGGGCTCTCTATTCTAACAAGAGTTGATTTTCCTGATGTTATTTTCATAGGAGGCATGTTTTCCCTTCTCCGATATCCCCTTCTTGTGACTGGGAGATCAGTGTTTCCCAACTTTGTGGATTTGTTTCAAAGAAAGTTCACAGATCAGTGACACCTCAGCAGAATATGAGGGTGAACACATTGAACTGGAAGTCAGGACCAGGGCTAAGCGTGTCACCACTCTTCATCCAATGCTCTAGGGCTCAAAAGGCCTGAGTTCTAGATTTGTGCAAAGTCAATTCATCCTGTTGATCCTCTGTTTCTTCAACTGTAGAAAATGTTTGCTTGTCTCATGGAGGTTAGACACAAATAAATTATGTTATAAATGTGATTGAATTTTGTGCACTAAAATTCTGAATGAAATGGAAGTTGTATGGCTTTATGCATGTGCTGTTTGTTGGGTTATTCCTTTAAACTCTTTTCTGTGCAGTGCCATCCACTAGTGAGATAGACATAATAATCATAAAGAATAAATGTAGCCTGCCTTCAACTACCATGTGATGGAATTAAAAGACTAAATGTCTATAATCCTGAGACACAGATATGCATCATTAAACTCACTTAAGAATCTTTTATTTATTAATTTTATTTAAATTCAATTAATTAACATATAGTTTCAGAGGTAGAGTTCAGTGATTCATCAGTCTTATATGACACCCAGTGCTCATTACATCACGTGCCCTCCGTAATGTCAATTACCCAGCTACTCCATCCCCCTGCCCCCTCCCCTCCAGCATCCCTCAGTTTGTTTCCTATGATGAAGAGTCTCTTATGGTTTGTCTCCTTCTCTGAGTTCATCTTCTTCATTTTTCCCTTCTCTGAGTTCATCTTCTTCATTTTTCCCTTCCCTTCCCCTATGATCCTCTGTTTTGTTTCTTAAATTCTACATATGAGTGAGATCATGTGATAATTGTCTTTCTCTGATTGACTTATTTCACTTAGCATAATACTCTCTAGTTCCATTCATATTGTTGCAAATAGCAAGATTTCATTTTTTTGGATGGCTGAGTGGTATTCCATTGTGTGTGTGTGTGTGTGTGTGTGGGTATATGTGTGTATATATATACACACATATATATCACATCTTCTTTATCCATTCATCTGTCAATGGACATCTGGGCTTTTCCATAGTTTGACTATTGAGGACATTGCTGCTATAAACATTGGGGTGCAGGTGTCCCTTTGGATCACTACATTTGTATTTTTGGGGTAAATAACTAGTAGTGCAATTGCTGGATTGCAGGGTAGCTCTATTCAACTTTTTGAGGAAACTGCATGCTGTTTTCCAGAGTGGCTGCACCATCTTGCATTCCCACCAACAGCAGAAGAGGGTTCCCCTTTCTCCACATCCTAGTCAACGTTTGTCATTGCCTGACTTGTTAATTTTAGGCATTCTGACCGGTGTAAACTCACTTAGAATCTTAATCTCAACTTTGCATCTCAAGGAAATTCTGTTAAGGTTGCCAATAAAATGCTTCTCCCTATTTTACAGATGTGGAAAAGAGTAAAATAATTTGCCTAGAGTTTTGGATATTGACTGTGTAGGAGATGTGTAATCCTATTTTGGCAAAATTCCTCTTGAGCATATTTTCTTCAGAGAAAAATTGCCTCATTCCCAATTCGTTTTTAAAGTACGATTACTCCCAATAACTGCTTTGAGTGCCCTAAAGGTGATGAAGCTAAATTATTCAGTGTTGTGTTTCACCAACAAAAAAAGCAACTAACCAAATAAACAGACAAAAATGCTTGGTTCTCTCTGTATAATGATGAATTTCTACCAGTTTCCATGGAAGACTTGAAAATACCTTATCACTAACATAGCTATAACTGTCAGTCATTTGACTCTTTTCTTCTTGTGAAGGCAGAAAATTTAAATTGCTGAGCAGACCTCTAGCCTTCCAATGTAGACTTTGTTGAACAATTCCTGTTCTCTGGGGAATATATGTAGATGTTTCATATCATTCAGAGTCCATTCCTTATTTGAATGTGAGACACTATGTTACCTTCATTATTAGCTTATATTCTTATACTTTACTTCAGCTTATAAATTAGATACCATTTAAATATCTGAAATTGAAGAAAGACAATCTTACAAGAATGTCAACATGAACAACTGACTCAGGTTTGTTACAATTGTTTTTTCTTGTTTCTTAACTGAATATTTTTGGTTCACTGTGGTAGTTAAACTGACTGAACTCATGAACAGTGTTTCTCAAAGTGCCTGGGAGTTTGGAAAGAAGAGTGTCAGTTTTACACAAGGTAGAATAAAAGAAAATATTTGTAAAATAAAATTACACTTTTATCTTTTAAGATTTTACAAGAGTATAATTTTATTTTTATACTTATTTTGTAATTATAAAATTGCATTTAAAATTTTTAAATTGTATCATTGTAAGCTTTAAATTATAAAATTATACCTTTACTTTTATAATTATTACTTTATAAAATTATAATTTAAATATTGAGTTAGTGGCAAAACCATACACAGTAATTATTTCAAGTCAATTCAAGCATGCAATTTAATTATTCATCTCAGTAAGGTATATCCCAGGGACAAAAAATCCTATAAAAACACCATAAACTGTTTTCTATAATTATAATGTTTAGGATAGTTTTAGTTTTGTTATTTTGAGTCCATTGCATGTGAATTACAGGATAAACCAAATGAGTAATTATGAGAACCAGAATTTTCAGTTTGGGTGAAAGGCTACACAGTGGATGGCTCAGTTGGTTGAGCTTCTGACTCTTGATTTCAGCTCAGGTCATGATCTCAGGGTCCTGACATCAAGCCCCACATGAGGCTCTGCACTCAGCAGGCAGTCTGCTTGAGATTTGCTCTTGCCCTCTGCCCCTTCCCACCGTGTGCACTCTCTCTAAAATAAATAAATAAATCTTAAAAAAAAATGAAACCAAACAAAAGCTTAAAAAAAAAACAAACCCTTTTTATTTCTAGCCAACGAAAAGCCCTGAAAACAATGGCCAACACAGTAGCAATGATCACCCCCACTGCATGAGTTGTGGTATCTAAATACCATCACTCATTAAAGAAATTAGGAGTCCTTTGGAGAAAGGACTGGACCCAAGTTTGGAGAAAAAATATAACAGATGAGCTTTCAACGTCTTGTCAAACCAGAAAGTGAGAAATTCATCAAAGGACTCAGAAGCCATCATTAAGAGATTTCCATTGGCAAAATCCGGAACACTTTGAACATCACTGAGACAAAGACCATCAATTCATTATTATAGTAAAAATCACTGGTTACATTTGGAGGATTTAGGGAGTAAGTCATTATTCTGAAAAATAATAATTAAAGAGAAAGAATTGAATATTTATCTTGCTTTTTCTTTATGGATTGATACACCAGGGAGAAAGGTTCTCTGTATAAAGGTTTCCAGTTAACAAGTGAAAAAGGAACAATAAATTCAGAGAATTACCATTTTGGAAACCTTAATGAAATGATGAGTGCTATCAAGAATTTTCAATAGCTGCTAATATACAAAACAAGAGACGACTAGGTATTTTCTGCCTGCTGATGGATGTACCCAACACAACTTAGGAAGTCTTCTTGCCAAAATTCAACTCTGAATCTGATCATTCATTCAGATCTAACTACTAATTTATGGGAAGCACAGGAGATAAACATTAAACAATGTGGGTGAAATCACTAAAATCCACACTCTGGGAAATTGTAGGAAAAACAACTCAGTTGTTTTTTTTTTTTAACAAATTAATTGCAAGTGAAAAAAAAAGAAGGGTAAATTGTGGATTAAAAGAGATTTATGAAAAAAGTCAGCTGGATTTGAAATGTGTACCTTCTCTGGATCCTGATTTACAGACTGTAACCTATTTGCCTGTGTGTTGTTTTACTGGGAAACCTTAGCAGATGGTCCTTCCTTACTCACATTTGTATAAGAGGGGAGTGTGATTTATGTCTTTTGTTGTTATGAATGGCTCATTCTATATCATCTGATAGATGGTCATTTTCACCATGAAGGTGAACTTTTGTGGGTCCAGATTCCTGCACATGACTCAAGGTTCTCCAAGGGAATATAATCACAGTGCGGTGCCAGCTACTGGTGCCAGGCTGAAGCTTTTAGTGATCAAATTCACTGTCTGTGACATTACAGATATAGAAACCCTCCTACAGGTTCACCATTAGGGGCCAGGCCAGTTTTCTTCTGGATCCCTCAGTACGTTAAGACAGATGACACCACTGAAATGCAGTCATTGAGGAGGTTTTATAGACTGTGAAGAACGTTATGGTCAGGGTTTAGAAAAACCAACAAGGGATTGTGTGGGATGTGGAAGCAAGGAATACTGAGGAAGTAGCCATAATCTACACTGGCCTTACTGACGGCCTCCAGTAGAAGGCAAAGGATAAATCCATCAGTAATCACTATAAGACGATTTCTTTCAATGTGGAGAAGTAGAACCACTCAGAAAGAGTTCCTGGGAAGGAAAATTACTTCTCAGTCATTAAGAATGTTGTATGAGATACTTTTCCTGTACCCTCCGAGTTGACTCTCTGGCTTTCTTTTGTCTCATTCCAGAGATGTCCAACCAAGATGTAAAGTGGCTGCTCTGACAATTATTGCACATTTTGCAAATTAGAGCATTATTTTGAAATATTTGATTTGAAAAAGTCTGGATTTTAAGTCCATTCCTGTGATCACAATAATGCTCAACATTACAGTTGTCAATGGATGAAAAGAACAATTGCATTTAAGTCCAATTGTAACTGTTAATATTGAATTGCAGTTTAAAAGGGTGTTATTTTTTGGTCACTGTCTTAGAAAACAGCATTTTTTATTTATAGAGGGCATCCAGAAGATGAAGAGAATATAATGAAAAAAGACTGTGTAAAGCCACTTTAAACCTCAAACATGTATTTGCAGAATCAAACTCAAAGATTTTAAAGTTTTTAAAATATTTATTTGGAAGTTTTATACACATTTAATATTAAGCATCTTCCCTAATAGTCTTTTGTCTTATAATGATATAACATAAAGAAATAGAAAGTGAACACTTAAGATTTACTCCCTGCAAATTTCAAGTACTCAGTATTATTAACTATAATCAACATGCTGCACATGAGATCCCCAGAACTTATTCTTCTTATAACTGAAAATGTCTACCATCTAACCAACATCTTCTCATTTCCCCCACCCCCCAGCTCCTGGCAACCACCATTTTATTCTTTGCTAACTATGTGAGGTGATGAATGTGTTAATTAACTTGAGATAATCATTTCACAATGTGTATGTATATCAAATCATCATGTTATACACCTTAAAACATCACATTGTACAACCTAAATATATATAATTTTTGTCAGTCATACCTCAATAAGGCCAAAAAAACCCGTGGTTTTGGGGGGCGGAGGGCTGGAGGGAGAAGGAGAGAGAGAATCTTAAGCAGGCTCCACGGCCAGCATGGAGCCTGATGTGGGGCTTGATCTCATGACCCTGAGATCATGACCTGAGCTGAAACCAAGACTCAGATGCTTAACCGACTGACTTAATCCAACATGATGGGTGTTTTTTTTTAAAAATTATTTATTTATTTAATTTAAATTTTAAGTAGTTAATGTACAGTGCAATATTGGTTTTTGGAGTAGAATTCAGTTGTACTTACATACAACTTACATACAACACCCAGTGCTCATCACAACAAGTGCCCTCTTTAATACCCATCACCCATCTAGCCCATCCACTACCCCATCCCTCTATTCACCCTCACTCAGTTTGTTCTCTACTGTTAAGAGTCTCATATGGCTTGTCCTTTTTCTTTTCCCCCTTCTCATATGTACATCTGTTTTCTTTTTTAAATTCTACATCTGACTGAGATCATATGGTATTTGTCTTTCTCTGATTGACTTATTTCACTTAGCATAATACACTCTAGCTCCATCTATGTTGTTGCAAATGGCAAGATTTCATTCTTTTTGATGGCTGAGTAATAGTCCATTGTGTGTGTGTGTGTATGTGTCTGTATATATATATATATACCACATCTTCTCTATCCATTCATTAGTCAATGGACACTTGGGCTCTTTCTATAGTTTTGCTATTATTAATAATACTGCTATAAACATTGGGGTGCATGTATCCCTTTAATCAATATTTTTGTATCCTTTGGGTAAATACCTAGTAGTGTAACTATTGGGTTGTAGGGCAGTTCTATTTTTAACATTTTGAGGAATCTCCATACTGTTCTCCAGAATGGCTGCACCAGGGGGTATAGCTCAGGGGTAGAGCATTTGACTGCAGAATGGCTGCACCAGTTTTGATGCCCACCAACAATGCAAGAGGGTTCGCCTTTCTCTGAATCCTCACCAACACCTGCTTGTGTTGTTAATTTTAGCCATCCTGACATGTGTGAGGTGGTATCTCATCATGGTTTTGATTTATATTTTCCTGATGATGAATAATGTTAAGCATCTTTTCATGTGTCTTTTAGCCATTTGGATGTCTTTTTTGGAAAGTGTCTATTCATGTCTTCTGCCTATTTCTTAACTGGGTTATTTGTTTCTTGGGTGTTGAATTTGATATGTTCTTTGTAGATTTTGGATATTAACCCTATATCAGATATGTCATTTGTAAATATCTTCTCCCATTCCATAGGCTGCCTTTTAGTTTTGTTGATTGTTTCCTTTGCCATGCAGGAGCTTTTTATCTTAATGAAGTCCCAATAGTTCATTTTTGCTTTTGTTTCCCCTGCCTGTGATTATGTGTCTAGTAAGAAGTTGCTACGGCTGAGGTCAAAGAGGTTTCTGGCTATGTTGTCCTCAAGGATTTTGATGGTTTCCTGTCTCACATTAAGATCTTTCATCCATTTTGAATTTATTTTTGTGTGTGGTGTAAGAAAGTGGTCTAGTTTTATTATTCTGCATTTTGCTGTCCAGTTTTCCCAACACAATTTGTTGAAGAGACTATTTTTTTCCCATTGGATATTCTTTCCTGCTTTGTCGAAGATTAGTTGACCTATACTTTTTTAATTTTAATTTTTTTTTGAGATAGAATGTGGGAGGGAGGGGCAAGGGGAGAGGGAGAGAGAGAGAATCTTAAGCAAACTCCGTGCCCAGCATGGAGCCTGACATGGGGCTCAATCTCATGACCCTGGGATCACAACTGGAGCCAAAATCAAGAGTCGGGTGCTTAACTGGCTGAGCCACCCAGGCACCCCTACTGGCATCTATAAAACAGAGAAATTTGAATGCAGATGTACAGAGATAACATGTGAAGATGAGGGCAGGGATCAGGGTGATGCTTCTAAATGCCAAAGAATGGCAAAAATTACCAGCAAATCATCATAAACTAGGGAGAGGCATGGGACAGTTTCTTCTTCATGGTCTCCAGAAGGAACCAACCTGGTCGACACCTCTCTCTGACTGGTAGCTTTCAGAACTCTGAGATAATCAATTTCTGTTGTCGAAACCACTCAATTTGCTGTACTTTATCATAGGAGCCATAGCACGCTAGTACACAACCTTAAGTGAGTGATCATATTTAACATCACCAGTCATGGAATAAATAGACGTTATGTTTTCCCAATAGAATGTGCCAAAAAAGACACAACTTTATTTCTGTTGGATTTTGCCAAAAATGCATAACCTGAATGTCATAACAATGACATGGCAGATAAATCCACATTGAGGGACATTCTATAAAATAACTGGCCAGTATCCTTCATAAGTGTATTGGTCATGAATGACAAAAACTAAGGAATTACTCCAGATTAAAGAAGACAGAAAGGTGACACATAAATGCAATGCTGGTTCTAGATTGGATACTAGAACAGAAATAAGTCATTTAGTGGAGCTGTTGGAAAACTTTGAATGAAGTCTCTAGATCAGCTGATATTAATATCAATATTAATTTCCTCATTTTGATAATTATAGTATAGTTATATAAGATATTAATATTTAGAGAAACTTGAAGGAGGGTATATAGAAATTCTTGTACTATTTCACAACTTTTTTGACTCTAATTTTTTTTCAAAGTGAAAGTTATAAGAACATTAAAACAAAAACAAAAAATCATGCTTTAGATGCAAACCAGCAGAGAAAGGTTTTTTTTCCTTACCAATCTGCAAATGAAACCCTTACAGTCCTTGGAGTGGATTAGAAGCAATTCTGGAAAATTATGTGTTACCCCCAAGGCCTTAAGCAGTATTTTTTTCATGTGACGTTTTTATACAAGTAGCACATTAATAATTCTCTTTGTAGAGACAGTCAAACTATATAAATACATACAGTCAAAATGAAAGTGCCTAGATTAGTCAAGATTTTCAGTTCCAAGTGAAATATGTCAAATCAAATTAAGAAAAGTAAATTTATGGTTCATTTAACTGGGAGATTCAGAGATGGGCTGACTTTAATGCATGACCAGTCAATAGACAACTAGATGCAAAGACCGAAATGATTGGCCTCTCTCCTTCCTCCCCTCTCCTCTCCCCTCTTCTTTCAGTTCCTCCTAGTCCAAGTAGGCAAGGATTGGTAGCATGTCTTCAGACAGCTGGAGATTAATCATACTCATATTGGTAGTGGCCCTAGAAAAAAGAGAGTGCTTTCTTTTCCCAGTGTCCATATATAAAATCTCAGGGAAGGACCCTGATTGGGCCTTTTTAAGTCCTATGAACATCCTTATCAATTCCTGTGGAAGAGAATGTGTATTGTGTTTGGCATCCACATAAGAACCTTAAAGAAGGGGGGAAGAATATTTACCTAAAGGAAAGTGGAGGAAATGATTACTAATCAGGTAATATCTATAGCTGTCCCTCCCTCTAACCCCACTTTCTCTACAGGGGTCACTACTGTAAAAGTTAGTGTCCGTGTTTTCAAGCCTATGTCCACACATTTCTAATGTGCATACATATATACATATATCTGTGCATACACATGGTGCGTATTTATGGGCATATGCATATGTACATGTGCACACACATATATCCATCTATGTATATGTGTGTAAGTGTATAGCTTCCCTTTTAAAAAACATAAATTGGATTATATTGTATGTATTATATTGTAATTTTCTTAAGCAGTATTATATCCAAGCCATTATAGCCCAGTAATTTGTCAATAAGATTCAAATATTCCTTCTTTTATGTCATTTTAAAATTCTTCCTCCAAGACTTCTCTGATTTTTAAATTATTTTAAACTATTTCAAAGATAAAAATCAACTCTTTGATTGCATTTAAACATGGAAAAATTGAAGGCACATCTCATTATCTTGGGAAGGACTTCACTACACCGCCTTGATAGTCACAGAAATGTTTGTTGACCTTTCAGATAATTAGGAAACACTGCTGACAGACAGAATAGTCTTTCGATGAAACCACATGATTTCTTAACACAGATGGTCTCTTCAGCATTCCTGATGAAGAGAGCTTAAATCTCTTTTCAGAGTTTAGTAACACATTTGGATAGAAAGGTTGATATGTATAATGTGTGCATGAGATAAAATCAGAATATTCATCCTTTTAAAAATGACAAGTTTCAGTCTTCTATATATGCTGGATTTCTCAAGCCTTAGCTTTGGTTTTGTTTGCTTTTTTTTTGTGGGGCCCAAGGGATGTGTAGTAGTTTGGGAAATGTCTCAAACCATAAATGAAGCATATCTAATATAGAGAAAATATCTCACAATGTGATTGGTTATTTGGTGGTGTAACAATGGTAGCAATGGTAGTCCCTACCATTTGGCACAATTAACTTAGAGTTGAGCTTCTGAGTTGATGTCTGCAATTTAGAGCAAGAGAGAGGTTGTACACACTGAGACATTCAGGTAGATAAAATATTAGAGGAACTATGATTTGGGTTGTAGTCTCTAAAAGGGAAAATAATGACCATATCTGTGTGCCCATTCAGGTTGGGATGTCATTAATTTCCCATAGGACTATGATACACATCTATAGGTTATAGATGAGTGTATCTATTGTTTCTTGGGACAGCCACATCCTAACGTGACCCCCAGTGAGTCACACCTTTGTATAATATCCCCCACTTGCGTGTGGGTGGGTCCTGTGACTTGCTTCTAACCAACAGAATATGGCAAAGGGTGATGGGATGTCACTCCCTAGATTACGTTACCTTATATAAGACCTCCTCTTAGCAGATTGAATAGACTACTGTTGCTGGCTTTGAATAAGTGAGTTGCCATATGCTGAGGGCCTGTGGAAAGGATTGAGAGTGGCTTTGGTGAATAGCCAGCAGTGGGACAGGAACCTCAGTCCTATAGATACAAAGAAATGAATTCTTCCAACCACTTGAGGAGGGCTGGAAGTGGATCTTTTCCAGTAGAGCCCCACATGAGAATACAGCCCCAGCTAACACCTTGATTTCAAGTAGTGAGATCCTGAAATGGAGAACCCAGCTAAGCACAGCCAGATTCCTGACCCAAGGAAACCCAAGAGATACTAAATGAGTGTTGCAATCCATTAAATTTGTGGTAATTTATTGCACACCAATGACAAACACATTCTCTCCTTGCCCAAATCCTTGTAATACTTGACCTTACTTCATAGATGACCACTTATTTGTCATTCATAGCGGCATGGAGTGGTTCCTAGTTGTTTTTTTTTTGTTTTGTCTTATTTTTGCCAACAGATAGGAATGGTAGATGTTATTGTAAATTTAAACATAATCAATTATACACAAACAATGGCACATTCTCCAGCACTAAAAATCATATATTTAAGGAGTATTCACTGACATGAGAAAATGCCTGTGGCAAAAAATTATGCTGCTCTCCAAATACCCCATATGTTTTCTACATTTCTCAATCCCCTCTCTGGGGCCCTATGACTATTCTACGCCATTTATAATCAGCAGAACTAAGTTTGCTTCCAGATTGAGGTAGTGAAAAACCTTTGTATGATGTTAATTCTTTCTTCCCCAGTGATGACAACTGCGTGGCCACATGTTCCAGATGGCTCAGCTAAAGATGACGAGCTTCCTTCAGCCTGTGTCCTGGAGACTCTTTTGGAGAGGAGGGTCTGCTGTCCTATATGGTGAGTCTTACATGATGGAGAAATACAGATTTGTTGTCATAAATCACTGGGATTTGGGGGTTGCTTCCACGGCATAATCTAACTTATCCTTATTTATTAAATGCTATTATAGTAAGTTTAACATACATGATAAAACTTTGTTTTTTATAGAAAAAATAACAAAGGAAAAGAGATAGAATGGGATGTTTACTAAAAGGTCAATAGTGGCTATTTCTAGTTGGTGAGCTGAATGGTGAGATTACAAGCAATTGTGAATTTCTTTGTCATATGACAAGTTTTCCAAAATATTTGTAGCAAACACACATATACATGCATGTGTGCATGTACAAGCACACACACATAATATCTAAGAAATAAAGGCCCTTTTTAACTGGAATTACCAATGAGATACCATAATATTTGTTTACTTACAGTTTTCTTATATCTAAGTCTCCCTAAGTGCTAAATTTTACCAACCACCAAGATAACATGTTATCCCACACCAAGATAAAAAGAAACAGTTTGATACTACTATTAATATGAAACTGTATATTTTCAAGGCTTTCAGAAATAAAGACCTAGGTTTCATTGGAAAGAAGTAAAAAAGGAAAAGTGGGGTATGATAAAATTGTCTTACTTACCAGAGCAAAACTGTAAGCCATTACTTTCTTTTTCTTGTGCAAGACTCCAAAACACCAAAGGCTAATGAAATCTAAAAAAATAATGTAGCAACTACTTAGAAGTATAATTTCTGACAATTTTCAAAATTCTGAAGTCTTCAATTTCGCCACAAATGGATAATGTCTGAAAGGCACCTTTTAAAGTATTGGAAATAGCTAAATTTTGTTCATTCTAGATAGAGTTAATATTTCCCATCTAAATTCTCTGCAATTAAAAGAACTTGATCACAGACAGAGGGAACCAAAAGGCGGAGAGCAATGGATTCTGACCTTGAGCAGCATCTCATCTACCAAGCAGTCACTTCTAACTAGTAGATTTTTTTTTTTTTTGCCATTTCATGAAAGTAATCCCTATTCTTAGCTTAAAATTGGATAAATCCTAGGCAATACATATAAAACTTTTATAAAAAATAGATTATTTAATAGAGCGCTGTACCTGGCCAAACTATTTCTCAACCCCAGACAAGGCAACAGATGAGTCTGGGTCTTTTCTGAGGACTTCTCAACTAAATAAATCAAATGAGTTTTATCTTGAGATTGTGTTTTGGGGCCTGTCTTCCTTTCTGAATGCAACCACACACACACACACACACACACACACACACACACACAGAGTCACTCAGTCACTCAGTCACTCATTCACTCACTCATACATTTTATGGATAAGAATACCCAGAATTTGAGAGAAGCAGAAATGTGTTCTTGACCTTCATTACTCTGTAAGAAGTTAACCGGAAACTGGATTTATAGCCAATTGTGCTTGATTGAATCATATATAATGAATGATTCAGATTATTTGGAAGTTCTTGCTGGTGTTTTCATTCTCTGCTTTAAACCTAGTTAACATTCCAGTTCTAGAAAGATGACTTCTACTTCTGCCTCAACTAAATTCTGGTTTATGAAACAATCCATAAAGTGTCACCTATCACAGTGTATTCTTTGCTTCCACTGGCATAATTAGCAAGGGATCAAATGCCAACCTGGCATTACCTCATAAGGAAAAAATATTTCCACACCATTTCTCATGGAGTGAAGGAATCAAGCACTCTTGTATTCTTCCATTGCCAAGGCCCTTCCAACAACACTAATGCAAAGGAAAAATTCTGTCTCTCTAAATTAGCTGACGACTACCACAGCACCTGGGGTTTTTCCTGAGTGATGTGATGTGTGTTTTCATCACTATCTGGTCGAGTGCTAGCTCTAATATAAACTCACCTGTATAAAAGACACAGTTTACCCAGCCTCCTTTTTTCTCCAACCTAGAACTCTGACTCTATAATCTATGCTTTTTGTATGACTAATGAAAGAACCAAGTCATTTTCCTAATTGTTCAGTTTTTACTAGCAAGTATCCAGTCTTGAACAGAGGGTCTATGTTGCAAAAATGAATGAAAATAGGTGTTCATCAGAACTCAAGTGAATTGCTTACTTATATCCTATATAAGCTTTTTGGTTAACAAGACCTACTGGCAGCTGGGAAGACAACTGATGGGAATGCGGGCACAATAAATCACTCTCCTCCATTCAATATTCAATAGTTGATGTGGAATGGACAATGTGGTACAGGCAATTTTTTTCACTAATTGGCTTCTGATTTTATATTGTGTTTCAAATAGAAACAATGTAGAGACCCCATTCTATTACATTTTAGTTAAAATAAATTCTTAAAACTTGATCCCAGCAGAGGTGGACAAACAAGGCATTTAAAGAGCTAGATAAATATTCTTACCTACAGAGCCAGAAAAATATTTTAAGTGGTTTTGGTTCTTCTGTGAGAAAATGAATTTCTCTGTTTTCCCCCAAAGACCCCATTCCTTTCCTTTTTATCTGCATTGATTACATTTACATTGTTAACCTACGAATAGATTTGTGGGCTCAGGAGATTCTGTCAATATCAATGTTCTATAACCTGGAGAGTGAGAGGAGGAGTGTGGGGGGAGAGAACAGGAGGGGGTCGGAGAGAGTGAGTGCAATGAATTACTTTAACGCTATGGAGGGTTCTGTGGGAAGTTGGGTTTACTGTGTTCATGATATGCTAATACCATAGTGTGTAGAACACAGATTTATTCTCTGATTGGCATAGCCTGCCTAACAAGTAAGCAGCAAAATAGTGCCTTATAAATGAGATACTTGGTTCAGTGGGTGCCCTCTCTTCAGGGTTTATGAGCTCTGAGGTTTACACATCCCTTTCACTGAAATCTCTGTTGCACATGGTGAAAGATGGCAGGATTGTTTTGGTAGCCACCGAAGTCAGAGATTCTTCAACTTCACTTGCACCTTAGACGCACCTGGGACCTGTGCATATTAACCCAGAACCTCAGGGCACATGCCAAACGTTGACATTTTTTCCATGTGTTTCAAGTATTTCTAACGTCAGGAAGGATTGAGAACCCTTGCACTGAAAAATGGTCATGAAAGGAGAACAGCTAGGCAGAGAACTCAAGGAACTGGGGGTAACATGGCCTGACTCCAGTGCTAAGCTGTGCCTGGGCAGAGGAGTTCTGTAGACATTGGAGACAATAGAGGCACCCAGCTTTCCAGGTTCCACAGTAGAGAGGCAGTACTGGGAAGAGTAGGCACCAGCATGACTTCAGGGATGTTGGAGGACAGTGCCCTTATATGACCACCTGGGTTCTGGACTTCACAAGTACCAGGAGCAGTGGCCACAGTGAGATGCCTCACACAGTATCCCAGACACAGAATTCTCTGTTACAGACATGGCTGGGGAGGTCCCATCAGGGGAGGAACAAAAGGGAAAATGTCACATCTGTGAACACATGCAAGACATGCTCTGGAGATACCAAAAAATGACCTCAGGAAGAGCTAAAGGGCTTCAAATAATGAGTGAGAACAAGAAATATAAATGTTGTTTATTATGGCTAATATGATCATATTTTCCCCTGGGCTGAAGGGGCCTATTGATATAAGGGTAATAAACTCATTACAAGTTTTAAAGTAGTAAACAAACTTTGATCAGTGACTGATTAGTCAGGTAATGAAAGTTCTCCAGTACAACATGGTTTGGCATGGGCAATACACTTGTGCTAATCTTGTTTGTTCTCTTGAAAAAAAAAATGTGTTATGGAGGCTTAGGAAGCTACATACTGTAGTGGTTAAAAGTGCGTGGACTGAAATTATTCTGAGTTCTGGCTCTTCAAGTAATTAGCTATGTAACCTCAGGGTTTTAGCTTTTTCTTCATTGAATTGTGGAAATTAAATGAGATAATACATTTTGGTATTCAGTTAGTACCTGGTACATAGTAAATTTTCAATAAATGATTAGATTTTTTCATATGCTTTAATATGATTCAGTGAACAAGACTGATTTAGAATCTTGATTAATATTTGGATTTGGCTAGTTCTGCTTGGGTTTCGTCCTATTTCCCAAACATGCATTATGAAATATAGATGATAAATTTTGAGCGATTTTTTAGTAGTTATGATAATAAAATGTGCATCTTTAACTTATCATTATGTATTTTTAACAATATTAGTCTTTACAAACAATGTCAGAACTTTATACCAGAATGATTTCATTTCCCCCTCTTCCTGCCCTTTGTGTTCTTGCTGTCATATATTTTACTTTCAAATGTAATAAATGTCACAACATATTATTATTATATATGTTTTAAATCAGAAAATAGTCTTTTAAAAATCTGAATGTAAATTCTGAATGTATATAGCAAATACATATTAAAATAGATGTATGTGTATTCTGAGTATATATATTGAATATGTATTAAAATTATAGATATAGATATATTTTGCTTTGGTTTTGTTGATTTTTGAGGATTTGTTGATTGATATCTTTCATAAATCTTGGAAAATTTTTGGCTATTCTCTCTTTTGATACTGTTCCAAAGATCTTGATACTTCCATTTTCTCATCCTTTTTTTGGGGGGGGAGGGGTAATTAGTTTCTGTAATTTCTGCTGACCTCTTTCCAAGGTCACTGAGGTTTTTTTTCCTGCTATATCCAGTCTTCTGATGTTTCTTCAAATGAGTTAACTTTTCAAGGTGAAAATTATAACTTCATATCTAGCATTTTCATTTGTTTGTTTTTCATAGTTTTCTCTGCTGACATTCTTGGTCTATTCTTTAATATAACATGCAGTATAGAGAACATTTTTATCTCCCTAAAAACATCACTGTGTCCCATTGTAGGTGATCCTGTCTGTACATTAGCATTGGACCTCAGGCATCTGTTGCTTTGCTTTCTTTCACATAGCTTGTCTCTTCTATTTATCTTTCCACTTATTTAAGTCAATTACTTTTTAAAATATTTTGTAGTTCGGGGCGCCTGGGTGGCTCAGTTCGTTAAGCGACTGCCTTCGGCTCAGGTCATGATCCTGGAGTCCCTGGATCGAGTCCCGCATCAGGCTCCCTGCTCGGCAGGGAGTCTGCTTCTCCCTCTGACCCTCCTCCCTCTCATGCTCTCTGTCTCTCATTCTCTCTGTCTCAAATAAATAAAAAATAAAAAAAAATCTTTAAAAAAATAAAATATTTTGTAGTTTTTAAGGTACTCATCTTCATATCTTTTCAAAAATATATTCCTAAAAAGTTTTGATGCTATGGTACCAACAGGCAAAAAGGTGCTCAATATCACTGACTAATGGTCAGAGAAATGAAAATCAAAACCACAATAAGATATTACCTCATTTGTTAGGATGACTATTCTCAAAAAAAAAAAATAGAAGATAAGAAGTATTGGTGGGATGCAGAGAAACTGGAAACCTTGTACACTGCTGATGGAGATGTAAAATGGTACGGTAGCTATGGAAAACAGTACTGAGTTTCCTCAAAAAATTAAAAGTAGAACCACCATATGATCCAGCACTTTCACTTCTGAGTATATACTCAAAGGAATTGACATCAGGATCTTGAAGAGATATCTGCATTTCTATGTTCATTGCAACAATGACCAAGTTAAAAATAACCCAAATGTCCATCTACAGATGAATGAATAAAGAAAATGTAGTATATACATGCAATAGAATATTATCCAGCTTTCAAAAAGAAGGAAATCTTGCAATTTGGGATGACATAAATGAACCTGGAGAACATTATGCTAAGTAAAATAAGGTAGTCACAGAAAAATAAAAAAATATTGCATGATTTTTCTTATTTGAGGCACTAAAATAGTTAAACTCATTAAACAGAAAATAGAATGGTTGTTGCCAGGGGTTGGCGGGACTGAGAATTGGGGAATTTTTCAACTGGTATAAAGTTTCAGTTATGATAACTGAGTTAGTTTTAGAGATCTGCTGAATAGCATTGTGACTATAGTCAGCAATTTTGTATTGTTCACTTAAAAATTTGATGAGGGTAGGTCTCATGTGAAGTGTTCTTGCCACACAAAAAAGGAAATAAGCAAGCAAATAAAAAAGGGGACACAAGGAAACCTTTGGAAGTGATGGATAGATCTATTATCTTGATTGTGGTGATGGTTTTCAAGGTTGTATACATATGTCTAATCTCATCAAAGATGTATAATTTTTTGTATATCAATAATACTTCAATAAGACTATTTAAAAATTTCATTTTCTTGTTTGTTGCAAGTATATAAATTACAATTAATTTTTAAAAATATTTACCTTGCATCTTGTGTCCTTGCTAAACTTATTATTGTAATTTACTTATAGACTTGTTAAGATTTTCTATATAAATAATCATGAAATCTGTCTGACAGTTTTATTTTCCTTTCCAATCTTTGTGACTTTTTTTCTTTTTCTTACATTATTACACTAGCAAGGATCTCCTGTGCCATAATAAATTAATATAATGAGATGAATAGCCTTGTCTTGTTCCTAATCTTAGGTAAAAAGTTGGAATATTTCAGTACTGAGTATCATGTTACCAGTAGGTTTTATTCTGTAGATATTCTTAACCGATTGAGGAAATCCCATGCTATTCCTAATTTGCTGACAACTTTTACCATGAATGAACAGTAGAATTTATCAAATGCTTTTATGACATCTATTAAATTGATTATATGGTTTTTCTTCTTTTTTAAAAAGACTACTTTTTTTAGAGCATTTTAAAATTGAGAGGAAGGTATAGAGATTTCCCAAATACTCCCTACCCACCCTGCCCCACATGTATAGCATTCCCTATTATCAACATCCCCCACACAGTGGTATTTTTGTTGCAATTGATGAACCTATATCATAATCATCATACATAATGGTATTATCATTTAAACAATATATATCAAGCCATGGAATATATGATATCTAAAATAAACTAAAAACCTTACACAAATCTAGATTAAATTCAAGAAGAAAATCACCATTATTTATAAAATATTATTGACACATCTTTGTTCATTGAGAAAACATTTTTTTTAACCAAGAATGTTAGACAGAATTAAAGGTTTAAGTAAGAATCCATTTAAAGGATAGCATTTTTGGATGTTATTGATTGAAACTTAGTTTATTTTTTTTAATGAAACTAACTTAGTGTCATTACAGTTATAATCATTTCAGATAGAAAGAACAGGTTTATCATTTTATTTGTTGTTGTAGTTTAAAACTTTAAAATAACATATAAGTCCTTAACTAAATCTGAATAAAGTGCCTCTTTTCAGAATGTTAATCCTTTATCCATAGAAAAAGATATGGTGTTGTTTTTGTCCTTTCTAGTATAGTGTGTGTGTGTATGTGTATGTGTGTGTGTGTGTGTGTGTATTTAAATTTTCTTCAGCTGTCAACCTCTAAATCAGTATGATAAAGCATTCTGAGGGGAAATCATATTTTTGATAACTTACCGGGTCATAGGTATTCCAAGGAGCATTATCTTATTTTCAAAAGTCAATGTTAGCAACAGACAAATATTTATGTATTTTAAACTTCAGCTTTATTTTGTTTGTCTCTAAAAGTGCAAGCAAGAAGAAAAAGATGATTATTTCAGTCATACAGGAGAGCATCTATAAAAATAATAAATATAAATTGGAATGTAACATCAAGTCTTGGCATCACACAAATATACACAGAAATACCGAGACAGCCTGACTTATAGTTTTGCTGAGTCTAAATGGTTATTGACAATAATCATTGAGGAAAAGCTTTCACTTCTTCTATATGAGCTGTAGACTTTTAGCTTTGAATTCATCTAGGTCAGCTACCTCATTTAACAGATAAAATTATTGAAACACAAAGATTAAGCAACTTACCCATGATTACATAATATTTAGAAATAGCTGGTCATGGGCTTCTGATCTCCAATTTCATTAAGCTGATCGTGTCTTAACTCTTTGATTCCAGTATATTTAATCTTGTTCTTCCTAAGTAAGTACTCTGTTAAATATTTGGTGCTTTTGGATTTCTCTCATTTAAGAATCATATAATTTTCCAAGGATCAAACCCTCTGTTTCCTTAGTGTCCAACGTTGCTTCAGAGTATGGACTTCACAGTGAAACAAACCTGAGTTAGAATCAAGGCCCCATCACTATCCTACTTTTGTGATTTAGGGAAGTTATTTAACCTTTATAAACTTAGTTTCCCCAAAGATGATAAGGCCAAACTATTGTTTTTATTTTTAGAGTAAAATAAAAAAAATCATGTGAGCTATTATTATATCACGCAGTCTGTGTATTATAAACCTTTGATAAATATGAAGATGATTTTCAGATATTTTGGTGAAAAGACCAGAAAATCAAATAACTTACTTTTAGATAATGCTGTTCAGTACCATTTTTTTTTTTTGCAAATATGAATGGTTGCTTTAATAAAATTAAAAACCAAAGTAACGTTTGCACCTTCTTTGAGGAGTGTATTACTTACTGAAAACAGCTAATGAAGATAGAAGATAGGGGTACGGAGTTGGGATTTAAGAGTAGGAAAACAAGACATTTGAGAAGTATTAATTTGGATAAGGTTCATGGAGGATGTAAGCTGAAAGAAGAAGAGTACACAGTTTGCCAACATAAAGGAAGAAGGACATTCTAAGTAGTAATAACAGCAGGTGAACTAGCCCAAAGCTTTGATTAGGGAAACCAGATGTATAGTTTCTGACTATAGGATACTTTACTCAAAATAAGTTTTTAAATTCATTTATTTCTTATTCCACTGTTTTAAGATAGTAATGCCATAGAACATAGATATTATAAAGCAACATAAAAACAGAATAAAGTGATGTAAGAGTTGGAGGGAGAGGCACTTAACCCTATTTACTGCCAAGAGAAGCTTTTTTTGAACAAATATTGCTGTGATGAGAAGCTTTGTTGTTTCCTCTTGACAGCCTCTGGATCTTTCTCCAGCCCAATTATTATATACTTGTTCTTAACTTCCTTCTCCTCCGTTGTTATTCCACTGCCACGTAAATGTTGATTGAGAAATAGTTTGTCATCCATATCAACATGGTGCTTGAACACAGGAAGAATACTAAACTAAGGTGATCAAAATCAGATTGGGGTTTAAGATTATTATATCGCTTATTTGATAATTTATTTTAAAATACTCCATTTGAATTGTGTGATGTAAGTGGTTAAGTATTTTACCTTTACTATATAACCTTGTATACATTGTAGTATAATACACTATAGTAGGATAGTAGCATTTGGAAGACCTTAGCTAGAATATCTTACTCCAATTTTGTTTTCATGTATTCTTTAAATATTCCAGCAATCTACTCCAAAGGATTCACCAATTAGTATAAAAAATGTTAAAGATAATTTTTCATTGGTGAAATGAATGAAGTTGAAGACACATGATTAGTTAAAACAGCGGTATAGACACCATCGCTTTCCATGATCCAAGTTCAAGAGACTATTAAGCCTTGCTGCCTAGCACTTATACAGTGTAGTGTTGCAGACCTTAGAGATTCATCTGGTAGCATGTATCTGGCATTTTGCCTATTGCTTGTCCCAAAAAACATTGGATGACCTATTGGGATATTTTTGTATATGTCTGAGAATGAGGATCTCTTAGGGTGGGCTTGTTGGAGTGCATTTGGATGGAGATTTCTTAGTGGCTGAGCATAAAATAACAGGTTGTGTGTATCTTCTTGCTAATAAATGTTCATAAGTTTGTCATTTGCTTTTACTATAATGCAACAGACAGATTATTAGGCAAGAAGATGCATAGATTTCTCTTTCTTCTAATCACCAGAGGTCACAGATATTTACCCTGAAGGACTTGGTATTACTAACTGCCAAATGGGCTGAGATGAGTGCACAGCAACAAGTAAAAAAAAATCTTTGAAAAAATATAAGAATACATTCCACATTTTCCCCTAAAACCTGAGCTGCCCTATTGATGACCTGAGTTTTTCTGCCTTCTCCCAGGATCACTCATAACATGTGAGGTCAACTATAAAAAAACTATATCATATACTTCTTTTTAAGCATATTTTAATAGAAAATGAGCTATGGACCTGAAATAGAATTGTACAGTTTTTTAGTACAGATGTACTAAGATCTATTAAGAGAAATGAAGGACATCAAGCTGTTGGACTTGGAAATTTTTGAGATTTTATTGGCCAGCAGGATGAGATTAGGAAAAGACAGAAAGAAGTCATGATACCAAAGAACAAAGATCATTGTCTTGAACATCAGAGTGTTTTTGAGTCCCTACTGTATAGAGAACACTGGCAGAGAGGTAGAAGATCTAATATAGAACTCCATGCCTTTAAGGAGTGATAACAACAGAAATGCAGGTAGAAGACAATGAGGAAGTGTCAGATGAGAAATCACTATGTGTTAAATCTTAGGTGAAGACTAAACAGAGCATTTTCCTTTCCTTTTCTTTGTTTAATTAAGGAGAGTTTCATCTCCTCTGCAGAAAAGGGATGGCATTAAGAAATTTATTTGGAATTGAGGTGTTAAGCAGTACAAGGACTGATTGAAATGACTGTAAATGGCACAAGGATCTCTCCAGAAAGATCCCTTCTACCTTGAGTTCCTATTGTCTGTTTTGAGGGTGCTCTAGCTTTTGGTCCTTTTATTTCTGACCAGTATTTCTTGGATCCAAAGTGCACTCAACACCCAAATATAATTTTAATATAAATGAGTGGAAGCCAGAGAAAAACTGGCTGGCACCCAACTGCTTTATCTACTTCCAAGAAATCATTCTTTCAGGAAAGAGCAAGCAAGACATTTTTAAATTAAAAACTGGGGTGAAGAATTTTTCTTTTCTCTTTTGGTTGAATGAGCTCTGAACTTTATAGTGTATTATCCTAAGATCTGGGGTTTTAATTCACATATTGTTATTCTTAATAGCACATCCCTCTGGTTATATTTCTTAGCTTTTTAATGAAGGCTAACAGTGCCCTTCTTTCTTCCCTTGTTCCATATGCAAAGACATGTTTTTTAGTTGCTGAAGACCTGAAATTGTATGAGACCTACCTTTCCCAATTTAAACTTTATCTAAGGCAATTAGGACTTAAAAATATATATATCAAATGAGATGAGATTAAGGCAAGAATCTAAAAGAGAGGGGATCTGTCATGTGACTCCTAGATTAGTTCACGATACCTTATGGGACAAATTTAAAGTAGCTTCTGATATCTCTGGTACTTCTCGTGCCTAAATCAACAATAGGATAATTATTACTTGAATATTAATTATGTGCCCCTTTCTTTTCTATATAATTTCATAATAGAAAATGAAGTGATAAGAAATAGTCTGTGCATCCTCAGCCACTTCTGAGTTTATTCTCTCGCATTGCTCATATATAGAGACCTTGTATATATAGTCCAATAGTCCCTGAGTCTTCTAGTATTCTGGGGTCTCCCTTTGCTTTAATGTCCAAGTGAAAAAGCTCACACTTTGGGTCATGTAAAAATGGAAAGCATAACCCTTTATTTTTCAAGATTCTGAAGAGAGTACTTACCTTTTCTTAATGGTTTTCCATCACTTGCTTTGAATTTCTCTTTCTAACTCAGTTATTGATTCCTATCTGTCAAGCTAACTTCCTAGGCTGCTGTCCCACTTTATTTTGTTCTTCAAGTGGCCTCTTCACCTTCATTACTTACAGTACCACTAACACAAGGCTCTGGTGTAATAATCTTTTGCTGAAGGTTTATAGATAATGGAAAGACTGAAGCAAAGAAAAGAAACAAATGAAAACAATATCAAATATTTTGAATTTTACCATTCAGTTCCTTTCCAGAAAATTGTTTTTTGTCCCCCCCACTTCCCGCCCCCTGGCTGCTACACCATTACTAGACTCCTTTGCTGAGTCTCTCTCTCTTTTCTCACTGTCAATTTTTCTTACACGTTTCCCTCTTCAATCCCAAAGCAACTAAGACTTCTGTCTTGAGCACTCCATAAATCACATAACAAGTCTGTTTTATCCAAATATGAGATCATTATAATACTTCTGCTGGAAAATGTACATAGGCATTCTATATTTATTCCCAGCCCCTTTTGGTGCCTTTTGTGTAGGGGCTAAAAGTCCAAAAACCACATTTTCCCAACTCCTTTGTCAGAAGGGTTGTGTCAATTGGATGCATTACACAAGATTTGGAAGATGGAAAGGAGGTAGCAGTCATTTTCATCCAACACCAGTGGGCTTTAGCAGACAGATTTTATGTAGCAAAAAAACTCTTCATTTCCCAGACCTGGGTAGCTCAGTCAGTTAAGCGTCTGCCTTTGGCTCAGGTCAGGATCTCAGGGTCCTGGGATCAAGTCCTGCATTGGGTTCCCTGCTCGCTGGGGAGTCTGCTTCTCCCTCAGCCCTCTCCCCTGCTTGTGCTCTCTCTCTCTCAAATAAATGAATAAAAATCTTAAAACAAACAAACAAACAAACTCCTCCTCATTTCCCTACTATTACTATTTTGAGGGATTATAAAGAAGTGGTTTCTTGAAGTTTTCTGAATCTGGATTTACTAATTTTCTAGCTCTTCCAACAAGTTTGTAAGTATTTAATTTCCACATTTAGATCAGTACCAGTTAGCTATTTCTTTACAAATGTTGCTTACTAATCCACTCCAAAAATTCAGTAGTTTAAAACAACAACCTATTGTCATGTATCTGCAGTTTGTCTGGGATTGGCTGACCTAAGCTGTGTGTGACTAAGCAGTGTGGTTCTGCTTTAAGCTATCTATCCAGCTGGTCTTGGCTTGGCCAACTCTATTCCATGTATGCTCAGTCTTGGGTCTCTGTGGAAGAGGTAGCAGCTAACTAGCTGGAGTGGGAAGTCTTCTAATGGCAGTGGCAGAAGTACAAGGGAACAAACAGAAACCAGCAAGGGCTCTCAAATTCTGTTTTAAAACTGGTACCTTGTTACTTTTGTCTACATACCACTGGCCAATGCAACTTACATGGCCAAGCTCAAAGCCAAGAGTGGTGGAGCATACTTTGTGCAGAAATTATGTCATATGCATGAAGCACTTTGATTTCAAAGAAGCCACAGTCTTATCTGAGAAAGAAAGGTCTTTTATACCTCATTGGTCATATAGCTAAAACCAAGCTGTGTGATCAAGCTCAATGACAGAAATTCAGATAACATAACCAAAACCAGGTATAAACCACTAATACATGCATTTCCTGTGAAAAATGCTGACAAGTTCATACAGGCTTTCCTTTGGTATGTTCTGAACTCGAACACAGGATGACACTAATTTGTTTGTATATTCTATTCAGGTCTGTTTAAGGGTCAATACCATGATTCCAGGAGTTCCTGGAGAAAAGCACAAGGTTGCAGTTCACACACTCCGCTAATGATGAGGTCATGGCAAAGAAGTAGAGAATTGAAGCCAATCATTCTGTCTTTTATAAGACTGGTTATACTTGGAAACATAGAAGTTTTCCTATTTCTTTGCAATGAAACCCGATGGACACAAGTCAATGTTTAAATATAGACTTTGAAGATTAAATTAACCCAGTTAGTAAACTATGCAATCAAAATTTGGAACAAGATCTTCTGATTGCATACACAGCGTTCTTTTCACTTTACCCAGTTTTTGAACCAATATGATACCACAATGCGGTGCGATCAAGAATCAGTGCAAATTGCTAAGTAAAACTCTGAAATGGGTACTTTGGCATTGGCATTCAGCTGACTTTCCTTCTGGTAGCTTTGTAGCCACATTTCCATCTGTCTCTCTCTGTCTCTCTTACACACACACGCACACATGCACGCACGCGCGCACGTGAATCTTGGAGCCCTTTTGGTATATTGTGGATACTAAAATATCTAGTCAGCTATCCCATAAGATCTGTGTTTTTCAAACTTGATATACATATGAATTACCTGGGTATCAGGTTAAAATGCAGATTTTGGATTTTGATTTAGGAGGTCAAAGGTGGGTCTGAGCTTCTGCATTTCAAATACACTCACAGGTATTGTGATGCTTCTACTCTGATGGACTACTCTTTGAGGATCAATGCACTAGAATAACATTTCTCTACATCCCTAATCTCTTTCCTCTACTTCAAAACTTTCTTTTTCTGTATTACATTGCTCCAGGTTCTTTTGGAAGTAACAATAAAAAAAAATACTACAAGTGTTTCTCTTATGATAAATGAAAAAATGTTTTTCTTAGATAAAGCTTTATTTATAACCCTTAAATTTTCTTCAAACATTCTAAGGAAGACTATATTTAAGACTTGATAGACTCTAAATATCCGTTGTTGTTGCATCTCTGAATTAGGTTAGCCCAAAATGCAGACAAGACTAGACTGGACATTTCTGCCTCACCCTCTGCTCTTCATCTATAGCCACTAAACAACCTTCTCCTCTAACATCTTGGACTAGTTTTTCTTTTACTGAATATGCAATGCAACTTTGCATCTCCTTCCATCAAGTGAGTTTTGTCTATTTCTTAACCCCATGAATTTGAATTAGTCTTCTGACTTGCTTTAAACACTAACAGGTAGAAACACAAATTGTGTGATTTCTGAGCCTGGTTGTCCAAGAGACTCTTTATGCTTTTTCTTGCTCTCTTGGGACCCTGAACAAGTCTAGGCTAGCTTTCTGGATGGCGAGAGGCTTCTGGTTCAACCAAAAACCAGCCAAGCCCCAGAAGCAAAGCCATCTAGCTGACTGGCAACTGACACACACACGAGAGTGAGCCCAGTGAGATCAGTAGAATTCACTCTACTGACCCACACAGAATTGAATTAAATAAATGGTGGTTGTTTGGGATGGTTTGTTACTCAACAGAGACTCGATACATTTAGGAAGAATTTACAATATCCTGATTTGTAAAGTCAGCTTTGCTAGGAATACTGTCCTGACCATGAGCCTTAGCTCTGGTGAATAAGTGCTATTTTGTTTCTGTGAACAATCAATCACCTTCACCTGTCTGGTACTTCACTCAGGGTTAGTAACAGAACTAATTTCAAGTTTTTCTTCCTTTGAGCCTAAGTTCTTGCTGCAGTCTGAGAGACTGGGATCTTCTTTTGTTCTCTGCATGTTTCTAAGCAGGAGTCTTGACTTCAAAGCTTGGTCCGAGGGCTGGGTAGTGCCAAACTATCAGACCCTGGGCCTCACCTGCTAGGTAGCCTGGTCTCTGTATGTTTCCTGAGCCTTGACTCCTGGTAATCATTGTCTTTCTGCCAGGGTAACCTCTCTTCTTTTTTTCCAGAATTCACAAACTTCAGTTGCTTGACCAGACTCTCTGGGCACCAGATTATATTCTCATGTGAGTACCCACTTCAGAATTCCTCATTGGTTCTCTGTTATTCTAAGAACAAAATCCAAGCTCCTCACCTCCTACTAAAACCTTTATGACCTACCCTCTACATATCTCTCTAGCTCTATCCCTCGTGGCAACCCCTTTATTCTACCATCCTGACATAATAAACCACCTATGTGAGTTTCTAGGATTGCCTCAGTTGTGACTTGCTTGTTACAGGAGATAATTTGTTCACATTATCTCCTCCACCCTAAATGCTCATTTCCTTCACCTGCCCAGCCTCTGCTCACTATTTATGATCATTTCCCATACAGTTTAGATGCCTCCAAAGCACCTTGCTTATAGTTCTTGCATAGGAACTATTATACCTCATAACAATGTTCTTGTCAGTATGTATGCTTGGAGACTGAACTATCTAAAGGCAATGAGATGCTCTTTTATGTCCTAATTTGCAGTGCCTAGCACAGCAATCGATATTTATTTTTTCAGCAAAGAATTTATTGAGCAAATACTATGTACCTGCTGCTGGGCAAGGTCCATAAAATGCACAGTGAACAAGATAATGAAATCCCAACAGGTGAGAGAGGCCATAAATAGATATTTAGGATGCCAGTTAAAAAGTCAATGAGACCTGCTATAGGATCATAGAAGCAAAGATGTAGGTTGCCCCCTGTAGCTCTAAGGATAATCAGAAGGAATCTGGCATGCATATGAAGGGAGGGCTTAAGTTAATACTGTATTTGTGGGTTGAGTGAACAACTGAATGAAATACCTGGATGAATAAATGGATGAAAATGCAGCTTTATCTTTTTGAATGATTTTTTCCCCCCATAAACCAGTGAAAATGATAGGCTTCAAAAATTAGAAGTTCTATTCATAGGACTCTGAAAGCCATTTTTTTTTTTCTAGTGGCTTTCCAACAGAGATAATGTTGGCTCATAATGACAAGATTTGAGAGCTTGCCTCTTATAGGTTTATTTGAATTACTATGATTTAATAAGGGTATCTGGTTATTTCTTTATATTAATGAAGGTTCCTGTAGATAGGTAGGTATCAGGACCAAAGAAAAGGATTCAAAGGCTACAAAATACCTTATTGAATACTTGTATGGAGGATATTAGAGAATGCCAGAAATGTGCTTCAAGCATTTCATTAGAGATAGGCATTCCATATACATATTAACATTTTTGCCAAATATTAAAATGTAATACTTGGTAAAGTGAAAATCCTTTAGATCTGTAGGGTGAGAACTCTCATCTAATTAGCTAGTTTTCCTCTCTGAATTTCAAATGCTCTATTAATTATTTGTGTTCCAACATGGAATATTTTTGTTGCTGTTGTTCTAAAATTTAATGTTTCTGATAGAGTGGGTGTATTAA
Organism: Neomonachus schauinslandi; assembly: GCF_002201575.2. Taxonomy (NCBI): domain Eukaryota; kingdom Metazoa; phylum Chordata; class Mammalia; order Carnivora; family Phocidae; genus Neomonachus; species Neomonachus schauinslandi. The sequence continues at coordinate 165,751,688 of NC_058405.1, forward strand.
TTTTCTATTGTTACATGATAGATTACCGCAAACAAGTAGTTCAAAGCAATGCAGTTTTGTTAACATTGCACAAAATATCTCAAGTTCTATAGGACAGCATGCAGGTGGGCTTGGCTGGGTTCTCTGCCTAGGGTTTTATAAGGCTGAAATTTAGATGCATTCTCATTTAAAGGATCCGAGGAAGAATTAACTTCTGAGCTCACTCAGGTTGTTGACAGAATTTAGTGTCTTGTGACTTTAGAACTGAAGTTCCTGGGTTTTTTTCTTTGTTTTTGGTTTTTTGTTTGTTTGTTTGTTTGTGGACTGTAGGCCCAGATGTTTGCTCTTAGCTTCTAGAGACCAATCTTAGCCTTTTAATGTAGCGCCTTCCATCTGTAAAGCCAGCAAAGAGGTGCCACATTCTTCTTGTGCTTCAAATCTTTCTGTCTTCTTCTGCAACCAGATAGAGAAAATTCACTGCTTTTAAGGGGCTCACATGATTATGTTAGGCTTCCTTTGATAATCTCTTCCACCTTAAGGTCAACTGTGCCGTATATCATAACCACATGTTCCACCTACACTCAAGGAGAGGAAGTAATTCAAAGGCAATGGTCATTTGGGGGTCATTTTAGAATTCTGCCTACCACAGTGGGGTGAAGAAAAGTCATCAGGTAAATCTTGTTTCTACCTAGAGGAATGTTGCACCCAATCTGTGTCCTCTGAATTTCTCATCTTAAAAAGGGAAAACCCCAGTCTTTTCCTCCTGTTATAGGAGAAAACCTCAGTTCAGCCTATCTTTTGTGTGTTTCTTCCCTGTGAGTTTCCTTTATTTTTACATAAATACTTCACTTCTGACACTTCTGATCACCAAATATGTGGAGGTTTTTTCCCACCAACAAGCAGTTCTCGGACACCAGCAGATATGAACTCAATTCTGACACTATCTACCTGGTGATAGCATCAGATTTCACAGATCAAGGGCTCATCCCACGTGATTCCCCTCTGTTCCCCAACTTCAGATGTCAGTAGCAAGCCCAGCTAGTCACCCTGGCTTCTGATCAACCAGCTATAGATTGGAGGTTCCAAAGACTCCTCTTCAGGTTTAATTAATTTACTAGAGAGGCTCACAGAACTCAGAGAAAATTAATTTACTTTTACCAGTTTTTTAATAAGAGGATATGATAAAGGATACAGTGGAACATCCAGATGGAAGAGATGGGTAGGGCAAGGAATGTGGGAAAGGATACGGAATTTCCATGGCCTCCTTTGGTGCGCCACTCTCCCAGGACCATGTATTCACCAACATGGAAATTTTCCAAACCTTGTCCTTTTTCTTTCTTTCTTTTTTTTTTTTAATAGTAGCTTGTTTACATAGTCATGATTGATTAAATCATTGGCCATTGGCAATTGATGCAACCTCTAGCCTCTCTTCTCTCCCTGGAAGTTGGTAGCGGGGCGGTGATGGGGCTGAAATTTCCAACTCTCTAATCATAGGATTGGTTCCCTGGCAAACAGCCCCCATTCTTAGGTCAGGTCCAAAAGCCACCTAACTCACATAACAAAAGACACTTTTTATTGCTCTCATTGCTTAGAAAATTCCAAGGTTTTTAGGAGGTCTGTGCCAGGAACTGGTTGGCAGAGACCTATATGTATTTTCTATTATCTCACACATCTGAAAGGGCCCTCTAGTGAATTTGCCAACTGAGAGATGCTAATTTCACAGAAAGGAATGTTTCTGAGGAGGTAATTCCGTTTCTGATACAGGGCTTGATTCTCCCAAAGAAGAGTGTTGCTAGTTACCAAGTCCTAAAATAGCAATCAGAAAATCTGTACTCTGTTGTCACATCTGTTACAAATTGAGTAAAATCTTGTGTAAGCCACATATATATTCAGCTCTCTATTTATTCAGGAAGTAGATTTTCTTGGCATTATCAAGGAGCTAAAGGATCAAATTTAAGAATCAATTTAAAGAGTAGGAAATGAAAGAGATTATGAAGAATAAGTTTGTGTTGAATTACAAAGTGTGAAAACTTCAAACTCTTTTACCTTAGAAATGTAATAAAAGTGCTCAGAAGTGTTCTTTGATTTTGATCAAGGTACTGTTTTGGAACTTTGAGTCACTGCACAGAATTTTATTTGACTAAGTAAGCATCCGACTAGTTTTCAGATTCTAGTCAGCATACTCCTAGCTAGTCATAGAAACTCCCTATCCTTCAGTTTGTAAACACAGGCCCCATGCTGAATTCCTGCTGGAGTTTCACCTTAAAAAAAAGTCTGTCTCCAGAAATGGCCAAATCTGCTTTTACTTATTAGGAAGTGAAAGTTATACAATGAAATCAAACTCCTTGCTCAAATGCTTTAAATCTACTCAACTATATTTGTTTTATGTCAAATGGATTCAAGTCCATTTTACTCAGAAGTATTTGTTCTTTTGAAAATCTTACAATATTCCAATCTTTAGGGAATCTCTTTTACTTTCAAAAAGAAGCTTGACATAAATTTTTGGAAAAATATATTGAAAAATCTGAGAAAAATGCTTATAGCTTCCTATCAGTTATAAGGAAAAATCATTCTTTGTCTCCCCTAGGCCCTAGAAAATGTGCAGTGTTCTCTGAGAATGAAGTCTGAACTACATATGTTATATAATACTTGAGAGATACACTTATCATCACCAATATAAAGAAGGCTTTTAATGGGAAGCCTCATGTTTCTGAATGTAAAAGGCAAAAAGTAGAAAGAACTTCTGAGTTAATGAAAATGAATTTCAATCAATTCTATATTTACAATTACTTGGAAGAAATCACTTCCCATTGCCCAGCCAGAGCACTAAAAATCTATTCTTTTCCTATACCATAGAAGTGGCTTATGTGAAACTTCAAATTTAGTGTATTTTTTTTCCCCAGGGAGATTATCCCCTCCCCTTTCAACAACTCCTTCTTTCATACTATCCCTCCCACCACCTACTTCATCATGGTATTTTAAATAAAGTATTAAAATTCAGTAGATTAATCCTCTTCATAACCCACTTGTATGCAGATGCATCTTCATAGGAAATTATTAAAGACCAAAAAGCTTTCAAAATCCAAAGAAATCATCTCCCATGTCAGGCTGTCATTCTGATAAGAAGTGGGGTAAATTTAATTACCGATTTGTTTCAGTCTTAAAAAAACTTTCTCAAGAATGAGAGGCAAGTCTTCATAATCTCATTTTACTTTTTAACTAAAAATGGTGTTTTCAACATAACGTCTTATTCAAAAGTCTTGGTTCGTGCTGAATACATTTAGGTTATTTCCATACACTGATTCCAAATCAAATAGGAAATTTGTTTTCATGGACAGTAGGCAAAAGAATGTGTCAAAGACTATAATCACATTTCCAAAAGAAAGTAATCCCAAAAGTCCTTCTGAAAAATGGTAGCCTTATTGGAAACATTATTTAACTACCCAGCAGAGCTACTCTGAAAAGCCAGTACACATGTTTTTAATTAACTTATTTAAATATTGAGACATATACTATATATATTAAAAATTCAGTGATGGGAATGAACTTCTGTCATTTTTCTAATGTAGAGTATGAACTCTTGTTGCCTGTCCCCATAAAAATGAAAAACACACCATGAACTTCTTATGTTCTAAAGTTTGACTCATGGCCTTTGGAAAATTCAGTGGGGGAGTTCCATACCCGTCTCTAACCAGCCCCCTCCTCTATAAATACAAGTTGTATAAGGAAACTACTCCAGACTGTTCTTAATAGTGACTCAAATTGTTATTTATTTTATTTTTTAAAAAGATTATTTATTTGTTTATTTATTTATTTAGAGCAAGAGCGAGGGGGGAAGCAGAGGAAGAGGGAGAGAGAGAATCCCAAGCAGACTCCCTGCTGAGCACGGAGCTCGATGCAGAGACCAGTCTCATGACCCCAAGATCATGACCTGAACTGAAATCAAGAATCAGATGCTTAACTGACTGAGCCAACTAGGTGCCCCTCTGACTTAAATTTTTAAAAGGAGGAGGGAATTTTTTTCCATTTTCTTGCATTATTTAAAGTAAAGCCACTTGTGTTTTTCTGTGTAAATATTTCTCTTAAAAATGTGATTGTTTCTGATCTTTCAAGACTTATAAACACTTAATTCTAGACCTAGTTGGGATCATGTTAATCATACCCACAATGAACGCTCACATAGAAATATACTAGAGTTAGTGTGTTTCCAGACTAATTGTATCATTTAAGAGGTTGTCATTTGCAAGTTACAGAAAACTCAATCTAAATTAGTTTAAGGGAAAAAACGAAAGTGGATTTTACTGGTTTATGTAACTCAACAGTCCAAGATTAGGTATGTCTTTAGACAAGTCTTTATCAAGGATTTAATCAATATAACTAGTTCCAATTTCTTTCTTTTTTCATTTTTATTTTTTTAGAGAGGGAGAGTGAAAGAGAGAGGCAGGGCAGAAAGAGATGGAGAGAGAGGCTCTTAAGGAGGCTCCACGCCCAGCGTGGAGCCCAACGTGGGTCTTGATCTCCCAACCCTGAGATCATGCCTGAGCTGAAATCAAGAGTCAGGTGCTTAACCAACTGAGCCACTCAGGTGCCCCATCCAGTTTCTTTCTTTATTTTAATGTCTTTGATTTTCCTAGATTTTCTTAGAAACTGATTCTGAGATATTATTAAATGTGCAAGAATATTATGAGGGGAAGTTACTATGTGAATGGAAATGGGGAAATGGAAATGGAAGCTGGGAGTGTCTAGAGAGCCATCAGACCTCAATGCAGCAAACAACAAAGAGAGAGACAGAGATAGAGACACACAGAGAAAATGGGTAGAATTGTCCTAGACATCTGTGCAGTGTAAGGAAGTCTCAGTAAAATTTTCTGGGAGTCCCTGAGCTAAAGTAAATGAACACAAATGTTCTGTGTTTCTAGGAGCTCATTTCCAGTAGGGAGCAGCCCTTGGTAGGCAAGACCTTGTTACAAGTCCAGTGAAGAATTTCAAAGTGCAGCACCTGAGGCTCCCTGTCAGTCATGTTCCTATAGTAGGAGATCTGTAGACGTATTCAGTTGGCTGCCATGGGCAAATTGTCTCATCACAATCCCAAGATAGCTGCTAGTAGAATCTAGGGCAATAATTATTCTTATTTATATCCACTGGGGAAATAAAAGAAAGTCAATGTCCCCAAAAGTTCAAGGTTCAGATTCAAACCTCTTTAACCATGATTGGACAGACCTGGTGATGTGCTCAATCCTGACCTACTCACTGTGGCTGGGGTTTGGATACAATTATTGACTTAAGCCCTAGAAGGCCTCCATGGAACTAAAAGAGATATTAGTCCTTCCCTATATCTGTTACTTAGCAACCCTATATAGGTTATTTTTGAGCACACGTGAGAGAAACTGCAACTCAAATTAGCTTAAAAATGAAGACAGTTATGATCTCATGTAAGAGAAAGAGAGAGAATGTGGGCTCCAGGAGTGGTTCAAATAAAATATCGACTCCATCTCTACAATTCTCTAAGGGGTTAGCTTTGTGATCAGGCTGATTTCTCATGAGGTTTCAAGATGTCCATCTGCAGCAACTGAGGTAAAATGCCCCCTTTGTTCATATCAAGCTTAAAAACCAGCCATGGGATGAAAGACAATCACCTCAGCCTAGTTGGGCCACATGCTCATTATATAACTATTCTTGAAAAATAGGGGGTGACAGGGGAATTCCATATCATGTTTGGCTTACACCTGGCTTCGAAGGCAACCATTGGAAAAGAGGATGGGATAACAATGAAAGAGTTATAATAATCAGAATCTAACCTGGAGCTGGTGATGAGATCAGTTTCCTTGAGCTATATGGACAATGTGATGGTTGATTTTATGTGTGGACTTGGCTAGGCTGTGGTGCCCCTTTAAACAATGGGTCTTCACATCAGTCTTGTGAAGATAGCTTTTATGTGTGATTAAACATTTAATCAGTTGACTTTGAGTAAAGCAAATTACCCTCTGTAATATGAACGGGACTCATCCAATCAGTTAAAGGCTTTAAGAGCAAAGACAGGTTTCTCAAAGAAAGAATTCTGCCTCAAGATCGCAACATAGAAATCCTGCCTGAGTTTCCAGCATGCTGGCCTGTCTTTCAGATTTCATACTCAAGACTACATCGGCTCTAATCTGAATTTCCAGCCTGCCTGCCTGCTCTATGGTTTTGACTTCCCAACCCTCATAATGGCACAAGTCAATTCCTTAAAATAAATCTCATTTTCTCTTTCTCTCTCTATATCTTATTGGTTCTTGTTTCTCTGGAGAGCCCTGACTAATAAAGGCCACATAGGGGATGATTGAATACTAGAACAGAATTTTTAGTTCTATGAGCAGCAAAATGGAAGAAATGGATGTAAGGTTATCAACAACAACATTTATTACACTGCTACTAACTCCGGTCAGAAAATTTAGAAAGGAAAGTAGAATGGCTAATATCAACAACAACATTTATTACACTGCTACTAACTCCGGTCAGAAAATTTAGAAAGGAAAGTAGAATGGCTAATGGGAACACTGACAACACGTGGTCCTACAACAAAATAGGTTTTTCATATCAAATTCGGTTGATAATATCAATAAAATTTTTACTTTAGTATTTAATGATTTAGTATTTAACAGTTTCATATTTAACAATTTAGTAAATTTTGATAACTTAGGACTAATCATGACTAAAAAAAAAACCCCTATAGATTTCAATTTCAGATAGGTTATAAAGGAAACCACCAGCTCACCTAGTTTTGATTTGAGTCTTGGGACATGCAAAGACAATCTGACCCACCATTTGTGAGGGAAAGAAGCAGGAAAATGTAAGTGGGACTTGAACAAATAAATAAATGACTCATAATAAACTGTGTAGGTTATAGCTCTAAAATAATTGTACTTATTGTCATTATTATCTGATTTTATGATGGCTAAACCATTTTCTCACAATTGATATTCTTTTTTATCTTGGCTCCTTTGATGGAGGGAGCACAAACACATCAAAAGCATGCTTCTTCATGGAAGGAGCACCTCTCCACTGTTCTCCAACTTGCCAGGTGTTCCTCTTGACCTTGGAAATTCCTAAGTGGGGTCATTGGAACAGAATTTGACAGTCCCTGATTAAATGAATTTTTTTTTTTTTTAGAATAAACCAGCTCCTCTGTGTTCAGTCATACCTTTTGTCCTGCAAGAGGCCACTTTTTGCTGAATGCGCAGTCATTTCCTCAGTGTTGATTCCCTGATTCCTAAAAGGAAGATTTCCATTTAGCTCCAGTACATGTTCCATGTTGCATCATACTGACTGACAATAGTGGCTGAGGCTAAAAGACAAAATAAGCCAGAATTCTGTTTCTCAGATCAGACCAGCTTTCAGTTCAAATGCTCACTGGTCCTTTCCCTGCAGAATCCTTTGGGTTTACTTCCTTTCCTTTCTTCCCCTGATTAGCTCATCATGTTTCTGGTTTAAAAAAAAAAGAAAAGAAAAGAAAAGAAAAAGCACAGAGCTACCGTAATTGAAATTTTAAAAGTGGATGCTAAACCTTAAAGTTATTGTACTATGAGAGCATTTCCTTGACTGTGAAATAATTTACCTGTGAATTTAAGGCAGAAATGCATTGGGTGAAATCCTATCAATATGTCATGAAGCATTACCAGAGTTCAGAGAACCAAGAATTTCTGCTCTAAGCTATTTTTATCTTACTTTATGTCAGTGATGCCAGTTCAGGGAAAACCAATTAGAGTAGGTTAATTTTTAGTTTCAAGTATCCTATCAAACTAATATAATCATTTATAAATTTCAAGTACACTAACTCTAAAGAAAAGAAATGAACCTAACATTTATTGGGCACTTACTCTGTGCCAGGCACTATGCCAGGTGTCTTTATGTCTCTCAATATCCCCATTTTACTAATGAGGTAACAGAGGCCTAAGAGAGATAAGCAACCTGCCCAAATTCAAACCTGTGTCCATCGGTCTTCTACAGCCTGCTCAGCAGAATTTTCCAATGCCTTTAAATGTATTTCATCATGAATTAGATGGAGCAATCATTTTGGGGGAGATGGGAAAGTCACCCACAGATATTGAACACCCAGTTTTCACCAGGTACATGCTGGGCAGGTTCATATATGGCATCTTACATTTTCCACTTTTCTAGATGAGGAAACTAATAGTTTGAGAAGGTAGGTAGTAAGCCCAAGATCATGCTTGTGTGAGTACAGGAGCAAGGAATTAAAACCAAGTACTTTTGACCTTATTTCCTTTAACTGGGCAAAAGCGGCATCACTTGTGTTAAAGTATATGAGATTTCAATGTAGCATTGCTATTGAGACTAAGTTGTTAGTAACCTTGAATATCATTTTGTAAGGTATGTAAGAGCAATTGATGACAAGGACAAAGAACAGACATATATAAAGTCAGAGACTGAGAAACACACCATGTCCTCTCCCCACATATGAATAGGCCGAGAAAGGGTGGGTCCTGAGAAAGCAGTTTGGAAAATGCTCCACACCCTTGTGTTCATAAATCCAACATAGATAAGTAAAATATTAATCTTGTTGGAAGAATCCATTTTCCTCCTTGCATGCTCTTTCTCCTTCTCTTATGTGATGTCAATATCAGGGATTTTCATTGTGAAATAGCAGTTATAAAAGAATAAATCATAGTCTTCCTACAATGTATTAGGCCATCCTGTCTTCCTTAGCATTACTATGGATATGACATGTATATAAGAAAGTCTTTAAGGGGCACCTGGGTGGCTCAGTTGGTTAAGCATCTGCCCTTGACTCAGGTCATGATCCCAGGGTCCTTGGATCGAGTCCTGCATCCGGCTCCTGGCTCAGCAGGGAGCCTGCTTCTCCCTCTTCATGCTGCTCCCCCTGCTTGTGCTCTCTCTCTCTCTCTCTCTGTGTCAAATAAATAAATAAAATTTAAAAAAATTTAAAAAAGAAAGTCTTTAAAACCCATAAGTATGTTTGAGTTGGGAGTCTTGTCTTTATAGCAAGATCTAAATATGTCCTATTAAAGGGGATAATTTTAATTATGCTAACAATTACCTTTTAGTTTCTTCCACCTTAACAAATATTTTTGGACATCTATCATGTTTCAGGTACTGGACTAATGGCTAAAGATGTTTAGATGAGCAAAGCAGCACCTGTCCAGCTGCCCTTAAGGCGACAGATAGATAAACAGATGGTTCCCACATGCTATGATAAGAGTTAAGATGAAGATATAGGCAGATACAGAAAGGTGGTAATGTACAGGTAATAGACTTCCCTGGAGCAGATGACCCAGATTCTCAGTTCATTGAGAATTCATTGGTTTATTCATTGTCTAATCATCCTGAAGCTATTAGCTTTTAGTAAGAGGACATGAGCATGGTAAGTTCTATTTCCTTGCATGCATATTGTCATGCTTGTGTCTTAGATAACTTGGTAAGTTAACTTAGAAGAGGAAAGAATTTGGCTTTTTTAAAAATTATTTTTAGAATTTATAAATGATTAGTTATATCAGGAAAATATTTAATACAATCAGAAAGTGACCTGAATTTTGAACTCTTTTTTGATATTCTACAGTGTTTGTATTTTCTTTTTTTCCTTTTTTTTTTAAATTGAAGTAATTGACACACAATGTTACATTAGTTTCAAGTGTACAACATAGTGAAGAATATGGTTTTTAATGTGGGTTACTCTGACCATTAGAGTAAGATGTATTTCTAACTTTATCTTAGGGTGAACATAACTGTTAAGTGCACACCATATGTGTGATATGATTTCTATATTACATTTGAGCTGAAGGTTTGTAATTTGGTCCTATGAAGCTGCATTTCAGGGTACTACTTGTGGAGAATCAAGCATTACAATTTATTTCATTCCTATTGGTCAATATATAGGTTATTCGGGTCTTAAGTTAGGGCAAAGGGTTTTCACAAAACCAATAGTGTCCATTAGCTGTCACAAAAGCAGTTCATTAGGAGAGTGAGGATATAAAGAATTTAATAAATAGGTCAAAATTTAGGGAAGCTTACCTTAAGTGAGGATTTAAGATATCTTGATTTCTTTGTTGGGTGTGTATATTAAACATGGTAATGGTGGACAGGAAAGCAAAGTTTTTGATAAAGTCACAAACAGGGGGATACCTAATCATCAGAAAAGGTACTCAACCTCATTCATAATAAGAGAGATGCCAAATAAAACAACACTGATACATTGTTTTTTGCCTTTTAGATAGGAAAAATTGAGAATTTCAACAACACATTCTATGGCAGAGAAGAAATAGATGTTGGTGTTGGGATTACAAAATGGTAAAATACCAGTGGAGGAGAATCTGGCAGTTATGTTGTGTATAAGTTGATTATTTCTGGGTAAGAAACTATACTGAAACTTAGCTTCAGACAACAGGCATTTATTGTTTCCAGTTCTGTGGGCTGGAAATTTAGGCTGCACTCAGCTGGGTAGTTCCTCTAATCATGGCTTTGCTCTCATATATCTGTCATCATGACCTAGCTATCTCACATATCTGAGGCCCTGGCTGAGAAAAGCAAGTTGACATGGCTCTGACGTAGGTGGTCTTTTATCCTTCAATAGGCTTGACTGAGCTTGTTCACCTAGTGGAGTCAATGACCCCAAGAAAGTGAGCAGAAGTGTTGCAAAGCCTTTTGAGGACTGGAATCAAAATTGCACATAATCACTGTCACCACATTATATTGGCCAAAACAAGGCACAAGACCAGCTCTGATTCAGTCAGTAAGGAGATAGACTCTATTTGTTGATGGGAGAGTTGAAAAATCTTAAGGGAAGAGAGTGTAAATACGATACATAGGAGAATAGTTGAAGTCATATTTGCAAATAATGTACCCCATCTAGTAAAATGACAATTGCCTTTACCCTTTGACAAAGAAATACCAAGTCTAGGCATTTACTTCACAGAAAACATGAAAAGTCACATGTATAAAGCTATTCACTGGAGCACTGTTTATTGTCTTCTAGCAAAAGACAGAAAACCCAGCAGTCCATCAACAGTCAAATGGTTCAATAAAATATGGTGCATCTATACAATGGCATATTGAGCAGGGGGACAGGTGAAACAAGTGCTGGGAGTTGAACATTGTTGAGCTGGGTCTTAGTTCATTAGTTTTTCTCTCTACTTTCTTATGTGTATCAGTTTTTTCAAAATAAGGAGGAAAAAACGGACCAGATTCCTTTTTTCAAGAACAACTATACACAAAATTAAAAAAATAAAATGAAATAGAAAATTAACCCCACTACCTAGTTTTTGTCAGAGGATAATGCCCTGTCTCCAAGAGGTAAGCTATTTACATTTCAGATGCTGTAAACAATTTAGCAGCATTCAAAAATACAAGTTTTCTTGGCTAGGGGAAAGTTTCCTCAATCAGAAAGCCTGACAGTATCTCCCTAGGGGTACAAATGTTACAGGGAGAAAATAATTGTGTGTTCAGAATAAACATTCTCAACTTTTCTACAGGCTGCATCTTGTTAAATAAACTACTTGAAGTGAGTTTTAGAAACCAGCAGCTGATGTAAAAAACAAAACAAAACATAGTCTTTTCCTTTTTGACATGCCTTTTTCCTTTGCCTTTGTTATATCAGCACTTTGTTTAAAACATAAACTGCTACTGTTTATCAAGACACCACACATCCAAAAGTTTAGTTCTTATCCTGAACATGTTAACAAATTTCCCATAGATTTCCCAAAATAACCCTATTCTCATATCTCAGGTTTCAAAAAGAGCTGCTCTCATCCAACTATTTGACAAATATTTCCAACCACACAAGTAGCCAGAAAATATAAGAAGTGTTATATCATTAAGGGGAAAAAAAAAATCTCTCCCTTCAAATTCCTCTTGGGGTTGAGGAGAAGGATTCTGATGTCATCATCTTTGGAATGGGCATTTATTCTGAAGACTGAGCAAAGGCCTATAATGTGTTGACCAATCAATAAAACAGAAAGCATTTTGTGTCCCAGTTTGTCAATTTATCCTTCTAGACTCACAACACCGAATACTACAACAATTCCAGAGAGTCATTAATTGGACTTTACATTATCTGACTTGTTTTGGTAGGTGAATGAGTGCAGTGAGCAGATAGTAGGAGGCTGCATTTTAAAGTGACTGAATTTTCTTAATCATTTGCAATCGATTTCTTCACTCACTATGCTATTGAAACTTAATGATTACCAGATTGTATGGCTTCTCCTCCATGCTTATTTTCTACCGATCGCTATTTAATTTCTTTTCATCAATTTATTTTCATTAGCTCACCAGGAGCTTCCGACCTCCATTGTTTGTCCCACTCTCCCCTTGAACATCTCTGACCTGTTTATGGGTTAGTCAGCAAACTGATCCTTGAGTTTATTTATAATCTATATCATAAGGCATATAGTATCCAAAAAATCTAGCATCCATATGAATGGATGCAATGCAGTTGGAGTGGTTGTATTGGGCTGCCTTTTTACATGGAATGTTTCCCAGATTATCTCTCATTTTAACAGAAGAATTGACTCATCACTCTGATGAAGATCCCATTAGCAGAAAAGTATTGTTCCTTAGAAAAATGTTTCTAAAGCCTTGCATCGTTTTAATGGATCTCAAAATAATTAATCTACCTACTCTATCAAGGAAATGAAGTAACTTCATGATTAATATTTTACTCTTTATGAATATCTCCTTCCCAAGGTCCACCATAATTGATCTCTAATGTCCAAAATTCTTCTCAAATATTGCCTCAATATATTCCTTAAGTAATTTCTACCTGAAAACATGTGATTCATTTATCTGTATCAGAGTTAAATCACCATGATTACAAGTTCTTTAATAGTGAACGTCAAAAGACGAGTCAAATATTATCTTTGATTATTAAAATTCAGTAAGAAGAGTGATCTCCATAAGGAATCTGAAATGATAAAAAACAAAATTCTGTAATAGCTACTTAGTAATTTAGTCAACAAATCTATGATGCGTTTACCATGGACAGGGCCCTGACCTATGTACCTGAGACAAATACTCTTCCTGTGCTTGAGATGATTACTTTCTTGTAGAAAGAAATGGGCAATAAACAACAGAATAAATGTGTACACTATATAGTATGTTAAAGGTGATTAGTACTATAGAAAAAAGATAGTACAAAGCAAGAGAGGGTGATCGGTAGTGCAGGGGTGGGGTGGCAGAGAGGAGAGAATTTATTTCAGATTTCAGTGGAATGCTCAGGGAAGCCCACCTTGAGGAGACATCTGAGCAAACACTTCAGAGACCAAAGAATTAGTTACAAGGGCATCTGGGGGGAGGGGCATTCCTGACGGGGTGAACAGTCCTTGCAAAGGCCCTAAATGAATGAGCCTGGTTTGTGAGAGGAATAGCAAAAAAGAACATTGGGGCTGGCAAGCAAGGCAAAGAATGGTAAGAGAAAGGGTCACATAGACAATAGGGGAACAAGAGGCTTTGAAAGTCATTGTAAAGACCTTGGCTTTTGTTCTGACTGAAATGTGGAACCTCTAGAAAATACAAATAGAAAAGTGATAAGATCTGACTTACATTTTAAAAGGATCAAATCTTGGTTGGTTTTATTAATAATAGACTGAATGAAGAGGTAAGGGCAGAATCAAGGAGCCCAGTTAAGAAGCAGTTGCAGTAATCCAAAGACAAAATGATGGTGGCTCAGACCAACATGGTAGCATAGAAATTGTGGGAAATAGATTTTGAACATGCTGTAAAAGTAGAACCAAAGGATGGTTGTATTTCATTCTGGAGAAGTCTGAGCTTATACCAAGTGTTCTGGTACCGAACAGAGTTCTGAAGATAGAGTTGAAATTCCAAGTGCTTGGGCCTCTTCTCCTTTTCTAATGAGAGTAGAAAGTCTAGGGGAGCCATGGTCTTAGTCCCGTGGAGGATCATTTTGGACCCCAATAGGGCTGGGATGAATTTACTCCATATGTGGGCTTTATCGTGCACCCTACTGATGGATGTTCTTTTACCGAAACAAGAAATGTGTGCTTCATGTTAATGTCAAATAAAAAACTATAGTAAAGGAAGTCAGTTACAGTCCTCTAAATATAATTATTACAAAAGTTTTTTCACTAAAGCACTTAGAGGCAGTAGAGGGCAGAGGTTAACGGCATAACTTCTACTTCCAGACTTGCCAGTTGCAAATCCCAGTGCTGATATTTTACTGACCTATCTTACTTACCTTACTAACCCTATCCTACACAGTTGTGAGCAGTAAATGAATCTACATATGTAAATAACTTAAAACATTTTCTATATAATAATAAGTACTACAAAGTACATGCGAATATTATTGTTTCCTTTTGATGCAGGGTATATGTAATATTATAGTGGTACCACGGTCATTGAACACTTCTCAGCAAGCCTTTTCCAAACCCTTCATTAGATCTTCAGCTAATTCCTCACCTATGAAGACAGTTAATGCCAACTTTTGCTCTTCTTTGCATGTGTGTACACTAAAAAAACCTGGTTACTCTATGACTGCTTCCTCCACAAGAATGACTTATGAATCGATGAGAGCCTATTCTGTGTTATCTAATGGCTTCCAACTACCTATTGGTGTTCCAGTTAGAGGTCCTACCATTATCCAAAACATATTTTTGTTGTTAGCAATATGGCACACTAAGTCTTAGGAAGAGGTCCTGCTACATAATCTCAAGAAATGCTCAATAAAAATATTTTTAAATTGCCATTTTAAATGAATTGATGAGCTTGTAAGAAATCTGCTGAGTGCTAGATAGAGACCACATACTTGGAATAATTTCACCCCACCCCTGATGTGTTGGGGTTAATGTAGAGCATGAAATCATCCATAATACCTGGCTTGCTAAAATGTAACACAGAGGCCGCTGGGGGTGAGGGAAGGGAAGAAGGGTGTAGGCCTTTGGAATGCTGAGGCAGTTGTGACCACTCTGCGGTAGGAATGCCACAAGGAATTGCCTTCCCCAAGATTTCTTAGCCCAAACAACCACCCTGGGTTCTAAGAGGTGTATGCATTGTCCCCTAGGCTATGTTTAGCAGAACTCATAGAACTCACAGATTAACATATCCTCTCTTTCCTGTAAACACAGCCTCCTAGTTCCAGTAAGACAACCTGTCACACATCATGTGCTTGAGATACAGTGATAAAGATTTATGCTTATCCTGAAGGACCAATAAAGGTGGGAGCAAAGAAGAGCAAAGGGTCTTTGTCTCTGAGCGTTGACCCCCTTGCCTTCTCCTCTCTTTCACAGCAAATTTGCTACATGTGATATATTTCTACAAAGCAGCTATGAAGTTTTAGAAAATACAGTTTTTCAAAAAGGTAACATTTAAAATGGTACCAAGAATAAATATAAGGACAGACGTTCAAGGTCAATAATATACAAGATGAAATCAATACAAAGTGATAATAAAAAGACAAACTATCAGAAAAATAGTCAAAGTCTTGAGCAAATCCTTCATAAAAGAAATCCAAATCACTAATAAACATGGAAAAATGGTGCAACTTTAGTAGTGATTAGAGAAATGCAAAGAAAAAAAACACCCAGCAGTTACACAAAAATTTAAAATTCTGACACCACCATGTGTTGATGAAGATATGCAGCAAAGAGACCTCTCACACAGTGCTGGTACTCAAGTATGTGGGACAACCACACTGTAGAAGAGTTTACTTTCTCTAGAGAAGTTGAAAATATGCATAATCTATGGCTCAGTAATTCCAGTCCTAGGGAAGATTTTGTACATGTGCACCAAGATAAAACATAAAAATGTTTATAATAGTCCCAAGCTGAAAACAACCCATTTATCTATCAATGGTAACTAGATAAATAGTTTATGCTACATTCATACAGCAGAACACCATATAGCCCTGGAAATAAAACTATAGCTGTTCACTAACTTAGATTAATCTCACAAACAAAATGGAGGCTAAAAGTAGCAAGTTACAAAGGGAAACATGTAATCAGGATTCATTCATAAACAAATTTCAAAATCAGACAAAACTAAATTGTATTGCTTAGTAATGCACACAGTGGTGGTAAACTATCCAGAAAAGCAAGGGCTTTATTATACTAAAAGTCAGAATAGTGGTTACCTCTACAGGATGGAAAATGGAATGTGATCTAGGAAAGGTGGGAAGTGGGGGTGATTAGTGATGTTGTGTTTCTTAACCTAGGTAATGATAGCAGGGGATTCCATCAATGATTATTTCTTCTATCTACCTAGCTAGCTGCGTAGCTAGCTATCTATAATCTATTCATCCATCCATCCACCCATCTATTTATCCATCTTTTATCTACCTATTATCTATCTATCATCTATCATCATCTATTATCTATCATCTATCTATCATCATCAATCATCTATCTATCTATCATCTATCATCTGTCCATCCATCCATATATACATCTATCTATCCATCTCTTCATCCATCACTAATTTATCTATCATCTATCTATCAATCATTTATCTATCTATCTGTCTATCTCCTTCTGGATATATTTCACAATTGAAGAAGGTTTTAAAAAAATTCTGATAACTAAAATGTCTATGTGTTAATTAGGAAAACTATGTGCTAATTAGGAAAACTCCTTTAGAATGTCAGCTTATGTGCCAGCTTTTCCTGAGGTATTCCATATTAATACACCCCCTGGATGACTAAATCAT
This sequence comes from Neomonachus schauinslandi, assembly GCF_002201575.2. Taxonomy (NCBI): domain Eukaryota; kingdom Metazoa; phylum Chordata; class Mammalia; order Carnivora; family Phocidae; genus Neomonachus; species Neomonachus schauinslandi. Next base: position 165,768,332 of record NC_058405.1, read on the forward strand.
TCTAAAGAAAAGGTTTCTTTAAAGAGATGTAATATAGTATTTGAAAAAACCTTCAAAGATCAGGTTATGCAAAATGCTAATTATTATTTTGCTTTAGCCTGTCATTACTCTTTTCTCACATAAAATAAAAGCAAATTGGAAAATACATATTTATAATTTAAAAGAATTAATTTTTATTAATAAGCATTCATATGTCTGTATTACTTTTCACAGATATTTAAAGCTAAATATAAGGATATTTAAACCTTTATTTTGCTAGCTACTGTTAGGATTTAATTAAATGAATGCCAACAGTAAACCATCTCTAAAATTTGTCATGAAGCTCCCCTAATCCTAGGAAAATCTTGGAGACACTTGATTTGAATTCTCTCAAGTACAAAAATAATAAATTCAGTCTCACACACTTACAGTGAACGAGTCATTTTTTTAAAAAAAGTTGAAAGCCCTATTTTCAGAAAAATTCCAAGTGACAGAATTTCAATTGATCCATGGAGAATACTTCTTTTTCCTAAGCATATCTCTTAAGCTGGCCAACACAGACACTTATTATTAGATCCCTCCTACAAGCTATGTAGAGTTCTGCTCTAATGAAATGTAAAAAGTTAGCTTCATTTAAATTACATTTAAGAGTCAATGGTGTGCGTGTACCTTTTCTTAGCGATGATCCCCAAAGACATGGGGATTCAACCCTTCAACTAGAAATTAAGTGAAATCCCATTCTTTATTTGTCGTGCAAAATTTATTTTTAAAACTCTTTATTTTTAAATATAAATTGTGAAGGACACTAGACAAATCTAAGGAAGGTTTGGTGTAGCTTTTTAAATGTATACTTGTGATGCATATTGAACGACCAGTTGTAGGCCAGTAGACCCTAGGGCATTAGAAAAGAAATCTGAATGGAATGAAAAGTTGTATCCACTGCTTGCAAGCATCTCCCACTGGAAAGGAGAAGTCATAGACCACCTTGGGTATGGTGATGGACACAGCACACCAAGGCAGCAGGAGTGATTCTAGAAGAATTAGCCAGAGACCCATATAGAGGGCAATGTATGGCTTAATGCCACATAGGGCTTTCCACTGTCAGGGTGAGGGTTTGACAATGCACCTGGTTTTAGCACCTCACTGTTTATATTTTCCCAACATAAACAGCTCTTGAGTCATCAAGAAAATGACATTGTCTTTTTTCATTTGAGGCTCAGAACCTATATTTTTTGACTAAAAGCAACATTTTCATTTTAACTTTAAAGTTGTATTACCTGTTAAGTCAGCACATAGTGATGCAACAGAAAAGACAAGTTGGTTGGATGTGAGTGTGTGAGAGAGATTTGGTAAGCAGAGAGTGGTTTCTGTTAATGAAGCAACTATAATTAAATTTGTCATTACAAATACAAATGTCAAATATTAGAGAGAAAATCAATTTGTTGGGGAGAAGATAGTTAGGAATTGGAAGCTTTCATATCTACTGCTGATTGGGACCCAAAGAGTGATGCCAAAACCAAAGTGAGTCAGGATGTATCTTATGAGTTCTTTGCCTTAGATTCTTAAAATAAAGGATAGGACATTTTTAGACTCTGTGACTATTGTTAAAGCTATAACACAAGAATTATGGTTGAAATTACATATTTGCTCTCACTCACACTTCAGATTTATATTTTAGATAAACATAAAGAAATTAGAGATTCTGAGCCAGATCCAGCATAGAGAAAAATATTCTTTTTTTTCTTAATTTATTGACATTTAATTTATATACTATGGAAGGCACACACACAAAAAAACTGTAAATATACTGTTTGATGGATTTCAGCAAACATATACACTCATCTAAAACAATAACAATCAAGATAGGAAACATTTCCACCACCATAGAAAGTCCCTGTGCTCCTTTCCATTCAATATCCCTCCCTCTGCCCTTAGGAATCTTTCTGATTTCTATCACCATAGCTCAATTTTGCCTATTCTAAAACATCATATAAATAAAACCATAATTATGCATTATTTTGTCTCTTGCCTCTTTTGCTTAACGTAATATTGAACAGTTCACCCACATTGTGCATGTCAGTGATTCATTCTCTTTGGTTGCTGAGAAATATTCCAGCCATATATGTGGCATATATGAATATGCCACAATTTATTTATTTTTCTGTTGGACATTTTAGGTTTTTCAGTTTTTAGCCATTTTAGGTTGTGACTTTGTGAAATTAACATTTGTTACGTAGAGCCCCAGCGTGTCAAATGGTGAGCCAAGTTCCACCAAAAAACTGCAAGGGGAAGTGAAATAGTGTTTATTACTCAAGGTAGGGACCGAGGTACACAGCAAGCCATGCGGGGAGATCAAGGCAGGGAACAGGGAGAGAGCAGGGTAGGACCTGGGCCACATGCCTTTATTAGGGTCTGAGGGTGAAACGCTTTGAGGTTCCCCTGCTCAGGCAGAATATGACAATTTAAACCAATAAGAGTGGGATTTTTGAGGGGAGCCTGGGTAGCTCAGTCAAACATCTGCCTTCAGCTCAGGTCATGATCTCAGTGTCCTGGGATTGAGCCCCATGTAGAACTCCCTGGTCAGTGGGGAGCCTGCTTCTCCTCCCTCCCCCGTCCACCCACCAGCTCCTGCACACGCTCTCTCAAAAAAAGAAAAAAAAAAAGAGTGGGATTTTGGTAAGCTTTGGGCAGGGTGGGGTGTGCCGTGTCTCTTCTAAGGCATGCACAAAGGGAAGGGCCTGTGGGTTGGAGGAGAGTGCTTAAGACAAGGGTCATTGAGGTAGTTTTATCAGGAACTTAAATTTACTTGTGACCCTGCAGGCTGTTCCCTAGGCCCTGCACCCCCTGGAGGAGCTAGTGGTCAGTTCAAGGTCCCTGCAGGTTGCTTGGCCATAGGACCTGGATGAAATGGATGCTGAGGCAGCAATATTGCAGAGTTCAGCTAAATTCTCAACAAGTGGCTATTAATATCCTTGGACAATTTATTGTAAGAATAGATATATCTTTAATTTTACAAGAAAATGCCAAACAATTTTCAGAAGTAGTTTGTCATTTTTACTCTTACAAATGATATATGAGGTCCATTTGCTCTATAAGCTCACAATTTGGTATTTCCAGTCTTTCTAATAACAGCAATTCTAGTGGGTGTGTATTGGTATCTCATCGTGGTTCTAATTTACATTTTATTGATGACTAATTCTATTGAGCAACTATATATGTGTAAAATAGCCAATATGATTATCTTTTGTGAAATATCTCTTTAATACTTTTACCCATTTTATAAATAGGGTTGTTAAAACTCTTAATTTTGATGGAGTCTAATCTATCAATTTTTCTTTTATGGCTATACTTTCTGTATCCTAAGAAATTTTTGCCTACTTCAAGTTTGCAAAGATATCCTCCTATGTTTCTCCTATGAGCTTTATAGATTTGACTTATGTTCAGTTCTATGATCCATCTCAAATTAATTTCTGTGTATCATGTGGGGTAGGATTGAGCTTTTTTTCTAAGTTTTTAAAATAAGGATTTGAAGAGCACCATTTGTTGAAAAAGCGTTTTTTTCTTTACTCATTGAATTGAATGGTAACATTGTTGAAAATATATTGATCAAATATGAGTGTCTATTGGTTCCATTAATCTATTTGTCTATCTTTACACTAATACCTCATTGATTTAACTTTATGGTAAATGTGAAATTCTGATAATATAGGCATTCCAACTATGATCCCTCTTTTAAAGATTGTTTTGGCTGTTGTAAGTCATTTTAATTTCAGTATAAATCTTGCAATCAGTTTTTCAACTACCAAGAAATCTGTTGAGATTTTCTTTGAGAAGACATTATGTATTATTATCTTAATAGTATTGAGTCTTGTCATCTATGAACATAGTATAGCTCTCCATTTAATTAGATCTGTAATTTCTCTCATCAATGTTTTATAATTTTCAGTATGGTAGTCTTTCATATTTTCTTTAAATTTATTCCCAGCTATCTTATATTTTTGCTTACTAACACAAATTAGTTTTTTGCTTTTATTTCATTTTATAATTGTTTCTAGTATACAAAAGACTTTTTGTGTTTTAATCCTTTATCCTACAAATGTGTTAAGTCACTTTCAGTTTTAGTAGATTTTCTAGGATTTCCTGTTTATACAACCATGACATCTGCAAATAGAGACTTTCACTTTTTCTTTTCCAAATTTTATGACTTTTTTCTTTCTTCTTTGTGCCATATTTCACTGGCTAGTGAAATATTGCATAGAGATGGACAAAAGAAATAATCTTGTACCCTATTTTAGAGGGAAAGTATTCATTAATTCACTGTGCCACTAACCATACATTTTTATATATGAGTCATATCAGAATGAGGAGGTTTATCCTATCCTTAGATTGTTGAAAATTTTTTCATGATTAGGTTGAATTGTTTCAAACGCTTTTCCACAATTCTTGAGATAATCACGTGATTCTCTTCACCAATAAAACTATCTGGGTTTGGAGTTCTCTTTGTGTGAAGGCTTTGGTTATGAATTCAGCTTCCTAAAGATCAAGAGCCATTCAGATTTTTTGTTTCTTCTTTTTAGTAACTTGTGCTTATGAAGGTCTTTGTCCATTTCTTCCAGTTGTTAAGTGTATTGTCATCAAGCTTTATAACATTCCTTTATTATCCTTTAAATATTTGCAGGATCTTTGTAGTGATGCTTCCTCCTCTTTCCTTATATTGGTTATTTTCTATAAGATTTGGTGTCAGGTACTGTTGATGTGGTTGACCCTTAAAAGACAGCATTCCCCCTTATGGCCTTTCCTTTGCAAAGCATCAGGAGGCCCTTTCAAGATCTGCCTCTACCTAGGTGAGCCAGATAAGGAGAGTTACTATAAAATGAAAGAGCTGCAAGTATTAGCCAGCATGTAATAACATAAGCTAAAGAAGTACCTGGAGGACTGGACATTTTTGTTGATTAATTCAGGGGGCATAAGCTTGAAAAAGGGAGATATTATGGGCTTGAGAGCACTTTCTCAAGGTACAGTATTGAACACCTAGCAAACATCCCAGTAGATGGTTCTAACTTGCTGCTCAGGAGGCCCCTGGAGGTCTGGAGGAAGTGAGGGCTCATCCAGAGTGGTGTTGCAATGCTTAAATTGCTGTGGAAGAGAGTAATGAGGAGAATGAAAAGGTCAGGGAAGTGAGCATGCTGAGGTGGATAAGTTAGATGAGAACAAAGGACGTATTCAAGCATTACATTTTACAGGAAGGCCCAGAGGACATACATTTACCAAGGCCATCAAGAACATACTGGTAAGACAGGCACCAGCATCTCCAGTTGTGGCTCTTCAGGCTAGCCACTGATGGTCTGAGAGGATTCATGGAGTTTGATATGCTGATGGAAATGGGTATGAAAAGAGAGCCCAGTTAGTGGCTCTTAACCACCCCAATGCAAGGTGTTTCAATCATTGCAATGACTAGCAAGGTTAGTCGTCTTGCCCTTCAGAGAAATGTGCAGATGGTGAATGGAACACAGCCTCCCTTGAAGAAATAGATGGACAGTCAACAAGAAAGAGTACTGCTTACTTTATATGATCAAAAGAAAAACAGAAGGGAGCTGTGAGGTTACTATTAATGGATAAAATAGAGCCAAAGGATATTAATCAATATCCTTACAATGTGTCCCTTTCATAAGATTACTAAGCACCTGTGAGTCCCTTCACATATTTCATTAGATATCTGTGCTTTTATTTATCCAGATTTTCTCCATTTCATCAGCCAGTTAGCTCTCCAGCATACTGAAACTTAATTAATGAACAATTTGCTTCAGTTTTTTCTGTGAAACTGTTTTCAATCTTTGATTCACAGAGCTCTGATGCTTATTACTTTTTCATTGTACATGCAACCACAGTTTTTAATTCTGCACTTGCATACCTGGTAGCAACCGGCTCTTGTTTCCTACTGGGAATAGAATGGTAAAGGACATTTCCAAGTCAGCCTATGTTTTGATACATGGCTCTTACACTCTGTCTCATTTCTTCATATTTATCATGAAGAAATTATAATATCTACGCCAAGATAGCAAGAATGATTCTCTCCAAACTAAGAATTTATTTTTATTTCACTTTACTCCACTTTTCAAAACCTCTGGGATAGCCAGGACATAACAAGAATGATTGTCTCCTTTTTTTATCTTCTTGATCCTCCTTTATTTGCCTTTGTACTCAAGTACTTTTTGCTTTGTCAATTTAAGAGTTGAATAACTTTGGCTTCTGGCCCTGGATAAAGATTTTTACATATTGATTACTTAACTCATTGGATTTACTGTTGTTTAACAAGTTTCTATTTTATTGCTAACACTTAGCTGAGTGCTCAAGGCAGAATTGTTGTTAATCCTCCTTCTAAGACCATTTCTAAAGACACAAGGGATTTCCTTTTTTTCACATTTCATTGTTAAAACATACTGAGATATTTATTTTAATATGTTTACTTTTCCCCAGCACAGAAAGTACTTGCATTGTGAAGTAGCCCATTAGTATGAGGCACTTTTGATGTTAAGGAAGCCATGACATTTACAACAGAATAATTCTACTTTGTGGAAACTGAATTCTCTTCTATTTTTATCTTCAACTTTCCAGATCTGTGTCTGTATATCCAACAGTATAAAATCATCTCTCCCCGAACCCTCCCACCCAACACCGCCACCAAGTCAAAGATCTGAAGTAACAATATTGAACAAGTGGCCTGTCAGCTGAAGGCAGTCATTCTTGTCAACATTGAGTAGGATTCTTTCACAGAATTAATAACAAGCTCAGTTTGCGATAGGGTACATATAGTAGATGGACAACATGAAGGAGAAGAAAACGACTATATTAAGCAAGAAAGCCATAATGTAAAACTAGTAATGATTTTTCCATTTAATTGGTAATGTCCGATTTATCACAGACATATGGCTGAGCAAGACCGTTGCAGCTTTCTCTTCAGTCCAAATTTCTGGAAGGAGAAAATAATGGCTGATTCACAGCTACACTTTGGATTGTATTAATAATTCTCATTTGCAAGTGACCAAAACCTAATTTAAATCAACTTAAGCACAGAAAGGGATTTATTAACTCATACAAGTGGAAAGCCCAAAGGAGGCAGCTATTCAGGTGTGGCTGGATCTTAGGATTCAAACAATGTCATAAAATTTCTGTGTCTTCATCTTTCAGCTCAGCTTCATCTGTATTGATGTTATTCTCAGACAGGTACTCCCATGGTGGCAAAGGAGACTGTCATAGCTCCAGGCTCTACATTAGCTGTTTAGTAACTTCAGGAGAGAAAGGGCTTCTACTCTGGTAGCTCTGATGGAAAATGCAAAACAAGATTCTATTTGATCTGGATTGGGTCATGTACCCATCCTATCGTGGAAGAACAGGGTCAGACTACCGTGACTGCTTAAGATACCCTCATGAAGAAAAGAATATGTTACCAAAAGAACGGAAAAAGAATATTATTAGACTGGCAAAACTAATGGAGTTCTCTACAAATGCCCAGTTCTACCACCCTTGAACTATGCCTCCTCTCTAAGTAGGTGAAATGTTACTCTGTTGTCTCCAAACTGAGAATGCAGTCTCTATTTTGCATAACTGGTGCCACAGCAACCAGTTCCAGTCTTAAAGAAAGGTAGAGAAAGAATTGCTGCATTTAGTGGAATGAACACTAGGCTAGAGCCTCCTTCCCACTCTCTGTGCATCTATAATAATCTCTGTATATACTTCTATCCCATTGTATTATAATTTTTGCTAACCCATATATCTTCTTCACTAGACCAAGAATGTTTTTTTTTCAATTTTTTTTTATTATGTTATGTTAACCACCATACATTACATCATTAGTTTTTGATGTAGTGTTCCATGATTCATTGTTTGCACATAACACCCAGTGCTCCATGCAGAATGTGCCCTCCTTAATACCCACCACCAGGTCAACCCACCTGTCTATTTATCTGTGTATCATGCATGTTTAGCCTAGTGTCTGACAGTGGGTTCTTATATGCCTGTTCAATAAATATATAAATGCCAAAATAAATAATATTTTAAAAGAAAAGGTTTATTTTTTTTTTTTTTTTTTTTTTTTTTTTAAAGATTTTATTTATTTATTCATGAGAGACAGAGACAGAGAGAGAGAGAGAGGCAGAGGGAGAAGCAGGCTCCCAAGGAGCAGGGAGCCTGATGTGGGACTCGATCCCAGGACCCTGGGATCATGACCTGAGCTGAAGGCAGACGCTTAACCATCTGAGCCACCCAGGCGCCCAAGAAAAGGTTTATTTTAATTATCATCAGTATCATGACCAAAATCAGAGTAAGAGGCCTTTTCAATCTTTTTCCAAAATTGATGAACCAAATATTTTAGTATCAAAGATTTCATTTATCTTATTATTGTTGTAAATAACAATAGAAAGCCCTTAAACGTGTTTGATACTTCATCATTTTTCAAAGAACTTTTACTACCATTATCTCTTTTGGTCTGAAACAATAAGTTTCTTTATCTTTGATTTGCTGTAGTTTGAAAATTATATGCCTAGGTATAGTGGGGGGTTTTTTGGTTTGTTTTTGTTTGTTTGTTTTGTATTTTTCCTGCTTGGTATTCTCTGAGTTTCCTGGATCTGTGATTTGGTGCTTGACATTAATTTGGGGGAATTCCCAGTCATTATTTTTCAAATATTTCTTCTGTTCCTTTCTTTTTTCTCCTTTAGGTATTCCCATTACATGTGTATTATGCCTTTGTAGTTGTCCCACAGTCCTTGGCTATTCTGTTCTTTCTTTTTTTTTTTTTTCAGTCTTTGATCTCTTTGATTTTTGAATTTTCAAGAATTCTATTAGTATATCCTATAGTTCAGAGATTCTTTCCTCAGCTGTGTCTCATCTACTAATAAGCCCATCAAAGGCATTTTTCATTTCTGGTACAGTGTATTTTTATCTTTAGCATTTCTTTTTAGTTCTTAGGATTTCCATCTCTCTGCTTACATTGCCCTTCTGTTCCTACATGTTGTTTACTTTATCCATTAAAGCCCTTAGCATATTAATCAGTTGTTTTAAATTCCCAGTCTGATAATTCCAACATCCCTGCCATGTCTTGCCAGAGGCTCTGATGCTTGTTCTGTCTCTTCAAAAAAATTTTTGTTTATGCCTTGTAATTTTTCTTTATAGCCAGGCATGATGTACTGGGTAAAAGGAACTGCTGTAAATAGATCTTTACTGATGTGTTGGTGAGGTGTCGGGGGAGGGGAAGTGTTCTATAGCACAATTAGGTCTCAGTCTTTTAGTGAGCCTAAGCTTCTGAACTGTGAACTTCACAAGTGTTGCTCAGTTTTTTTCTCCCTGCTTCAATGGGACAGGATGGCTACAGTGGGTTGAAGTTTGGTACTTCCCTTTCCCCAGGTCAGTTAGGCTCTGATCATACCCCTTGCAGATTAGGTTTTGGTTAACTAGTTTCGCCTGACAGCAGGCTCTGTTAAGAACAGAGTGCTTGCTCTGGCATTTTTCAAAATTGTTCCTTTTCCCCTCTTTTTCCCAGAAGACCTAAGGGATTTTTCTCCAATATTTACTGCAGGAACCTGGTTGAACTCCTGGAGGTAAATCTCCACAATATTGTAGGGCCCCCCCACCTATGACTGGGTCCCCCTGAAGTTTATAACTCTCAGTTGTCTGCACTCCTGTAGTTTGCCAATTATGAGTCGGGTTTTCTTTCTTCCTCTAGCACTGGTTTCTGTGACAATTTCCACTGGTGAGTCTCTGCTCCAGTAAGCTGTGACTTGCAGTATTTGTCTGTCTCTCCAGTTCTGGGGGCAGTGGTTTGCCCTGTGTCCTCCCTTCTCTTACAAATCTAAGAAGGGTTATTGAGTTTTCAGTCTGTTCAGCTTTTCACTTGTCCTTAGGACAGAATGGTGATTTCTAAGCTCCTTACATGTGGAACCAGAAGCCAAAAATCCAATAATAAGTTTCTCAGAGCAGTTGTTATAATTTTTATATTGAAGATGAAGTATAGTGAATTTAAGACAGATTACTATAGGTGCCTAGGTAATAAGTATTTAAGCTAGTACAAAAGTTAAATTGGGATTGGGTTTATCCCATGGTTCTCCTCCATTATGGGAAAAGCATGAGATCCCAGGACATCTGAAGATGAAAAAACGTGTTGAAGAAAGATGTGAAAAAGGGGACGGGTGAGGTCAACAAAGTTACAATGCCATTAATTCACTCTCTATATTAAGAAAAAAAACCCGCACACATTTCCTAGGCTGAAGACAACATTTAATCAGTCAATCATAGAAAGATAGGTCAAGATTTTCCATGGGCAAGTACACTGAGAGCTTTTCACATTGTTGTGGTTTGAAAATCAAGTGGCCATAATCTAGAAAAAAGTACAAAGTGAAAGATAAATAGGATGCAGAGACCCTAACCATTCCATAACATGTGCCAATTAGAGTTGTTATTAACAATTTAAAAGCTCAGTTTGGGTTTGAACAGCACTAAAATCAAGATTATTCAAACAGAGTATCTTGATATGAGCATTGTACTCATATTAAGAATAAAAATATAAAGGTCAAATACCATGCATCTCAAGGTATAATCTTTGATGGTTACTGAAGATTTAAGTAATCACAGAAATGAATGTAAACTTCAATGGGCAAATTTAGGCCTGAGAAATGAAAGCCTAGCTCAAGGGTAGCAGAGCTGAGCATTTTTAATGGTGCTGCCTGGAAAACATTCCTCTTCTCTTTTTTAAAGATAGAATAAGTCTGTAAATAGCTTGACAATAAAAGCTTCTATAAATAGAATCTGACCAAGGTGTCCAGGATCTGTCCCAGCCCCACCTCACTTTGTGAAGCAGGACCCAGGACTCCTGACGTGTAATAGTCAATACAGATCTCTGTGGTGACAGATGGTGGCTTAACAGATTTCGATGAGAAAGATTCTTTAATCCTGAGTATGTGTATGGGTTTCAGGGGAGAAACGGATGCCCTAAATTGAATAAAAATGTTTGCATGAACTTGGAGATATCGAAAGAGAGGAAATAGAGCTTTCTTTAGAATATCAAAGACATTTTTGGCAAAAAGGTTAAGAACCACTGTGGTAGAGTCTCACTGATGGTCCTCTTAACACAACTCTTGCAATAAAATGTTTCTAAATCTCACATACTTCAACTCTAACATTGTTACTATTAATCATCTCTATCTTCCATTTCTCCAATGCCATGCCTAATATTTCATGCATTAATTTCAACATTAAATATCAGATTTCTAAAACTATTTTTTTCTATGTGAATGGAGTTTGCATTTATGTAATTGGACATGCATTCTAATATTTCCTGGACTATTTGAATAATAACTAGTTTTCATATAATTACTTTTTCTCTTTCTGGCTAAAATTGCCCATAACTCCCAAATGTACTCAGGTTCCTATTTAAATTTCAGATATCCAGGAAAAAAGCTAAATGAAGACAATGACTGTAGTTTTCCTCCCTTTCAATGTCTTCTCACTTGGGATACATGCATTCTCAACATTGACAACCAGCTGCCATGCTTTGCATAACTGAGATAAGGGCTTTCTTTGATCACCCCCAGCCTGAAGCCCTTTCTCTCATGGGAACACTGAAACTCTTTTAAATCCTTGCCAGTTGGTAACTGATCACTCTCTGCTATTCCTTATGAGATATGTTTTTCATTATCATCTATTTCATTTTGTCTTATTTGCTGCATAACTTTTCACACATGTATATCTTTTTTTCTCCTCATAAGTTACACACTATTAAAATGAAAGAATCATAATTCATCTCACATTGTATGTTTCCTAGTACTTAATATAATGGATATCAGGCACTTATTTTTATTTATCAAGTAAAATATATCAAGGTTCTCATGCCCTATAATCTTTGCATCCATTAAATTGATCACTTCTTCCTCAACTCTCCCTAAGAGAAGAATTAGCAAGGATTTGGTTAGAATTTTAGGATTGGATAGATAACTACTTGTAGATAACTACTACAAGCTATAAGTCAAAGCCTACAGTTTAGCAATTTCCCATTTCTTTCTCACTACTATCTTTTAAATAGTGAGTCTCAAATTCAAATATCTATGGAGGCCAGGCAGATGACATGACTGTATATTTATGATGAAGCTTTTAATAATTCCCAGGATATTCAATGCTATCATAAAGCAAAGGAGCTAGAAAAATGAACCTCCCTGATGCTGTACTATGTATATGTAGGAATTGGATAAAATGTTCTTTCAAGAGAGAAGAATAGCTCATTAGTGGCCTCAATTAGGTCAGCCTATTAATCCTACAGAGTGGCAGTTCCCCAGCAGAAGCCAAATGGAAGAACCTTCAGAGGCATTCATAGGAATCTGGGAGTCCAGAGGTCCTGTGTTATCATCAGATGTTTTCTGGTCCATTAAACAATCACTGTGACCTCAGGGGTGCATCGGGGGAAAAGTAATAGCAGGAAGACAATAAAATTGCCTAATTAGGTGTTCATTATGACAGTTGAAATCCTCCTTCAGCCACAAAACACAAAAATGTGGTTTAATCAATCAGTAACAAAGGGAGAGAAAACAGAAGAGTAAATGTTCTACACATGGGTAGGTTGTACACAAAAGAGGCTGGACTGGCATGAAAGAAATTAAAGGAAAATTTGAAAAGCCTTGCAAATCTTCACAGCTCTCTAGGAATATATTATATTCTCTAAAAAGTCTCAAGATATTTTAAAATCAAAGGATGGTTCTAGCTGATGTTAAATACAGTATGAAAAAATAAAACTGATATTTTATTCTTCACACTTTTCTGTAAATTTTTTTATGTAAGAATGTAAAAACACTGATTATATAAAACATTAGTTTCATGTTTTTATGTTGTTGTGTAACAGGCAAATCTCTCATGTGTACAGATACCATCTGGCCCTCTTCATTTTGCTATGTGGGAATTAGGCTCAAGGAATTAATGCAACAAAATGCTGATAAGTTGACTTCCATTATTGCTATGAGTAATAAACAGTTTTGTGTCTCTAACCCAGGAGTCTTGTGTCTTCTATCAATGTCCATAAAATTGTACATCTAAACTATTCACAGCTCTTGATAAAGTTTAATTAGTCCTTAGGGTGTATCTTAGCACCATCATTTAATGAGTCAACAAAAAACACATACAGTATATAGCTCTGTACTCTTTGGCTATAACACTTTCTTTTCTATTTTTTTAGATCTGATGTGCAATGAACCATATCTTTAGCTCCTTTTCAGTGGTAGAGAATCATTTATCCAAGTCACCATTTCATCAGAAAAGCAATAGTTTGGAATATTCCTATAGTTTAGTTGTGTTTCAACTTGTCTTACCTACCTAGACTGTAATAGGTTTATAGTTACTTTCAAATTTAAGATTGAGTCTGAGACTACCATTTTGTGTATGATTACCATCTGTTCCATTAAGAATTCATCTAATTGGGATGCCTGGGTGGCTCAGTTGGTGAAGCATTTGCCTTCAGCTCAGGTCATGATCCCAGGGTCCTGGGATTGAACCCCACATTGGGCTCCCTGCCAGCAGGGAGTCTTCTTTTCCCTTTCCCTCTGCCACTCCCCCTGTTGTGTGTGCTCTCTCTCTCTCTGTCAAATAAATAAAAATCTTAAAAAAAAAGGAATTCATCTAATTACTTCAAAATTTCCAAAGGAAAGAGTTGTCTTTTTGCCTGCTTATATTTCTTTAAGTAGATCTAGATAATATCTTCAAGAATTACTGTTATACAACTGAAAAGCTAACAGTAAAGATGGAAAGGCAAGATCACTTGAAAAACCAAGTAAAGACTCCTTTTACCAGTAGTCCCAATTGACTGGCAAAAAGAATACAGGGAAAACACTCCAGTTTTAGGTGGGGGGAAATATCTACTCAATATTTAGCTGCTAGTAAATCCATAATTTATGTTCTTTTTTTTTTTAAAGATTTTATTTATTTATTTGAGAGCGAGAGAATGAGAGACAGCATGAGAGGGAGGAGGGTCAGAGGAGAAGCAGACTCCCTGCGGAGCAGGGAGCCCGATGCGGGACTCGATCCCGGGACTCCAGGATCACGACCTGAGCCGAAGGCAGTCGCCCAACCAACTGAGCCACCCAGGCGCCCCCATAATTTATGTTCTATATTAGTCTTTGTTTATTAACTATTTCAATACATAACCATAAATCTCAGTTGCTTACCAAACAAACAGGGCAAATCTTGTTGTATCCTCGTCCAATATTAGTTGATTAGTTGATGGGTAGGCTCAGGCTCCAGGGAATCCCTTAGTGACCAAGGATTCATTATGTGACTCCTCCACCTTCTAAGGTCTCCAGCAAATAAGACTGTTAGCCCAGAGAAGAGAAAGAGAGGAAATCAGATCTGTTTTCTACTGGGTGGTTTCCTTAGGAAGAACCCTCTGAGATGAAGGTCTGTGTTCAAAAAGGTTCCGGGGAAGTGTTCTTGGAATGAAGGGAGCATAACTGGGCAGAAAGAAGACTTGAGCTGTAAATGCAGTCAAAACAAAGGCCTCTGCTGACCCACAGGGAGCCCTGGAGCTCAGAGTTGTCCATAATTTAGGGCAAGAAGCCATGACTTTATACCCACACAGTGATTTTACTGAATGCAGTTGTCCCCAAGAAGTAAATGTAGCCCTTGTGGAGAGTGCAGCTCTCTTCAGCCAAGAGACATCACTGGGAGAAACTGTTTAGCTGTGAGCATTGAGCTGTCAACACAGACAGCAGGTAGTGGAATTAAGGGCTTCAGTCCTGAAGAAGGAGATCCTGGTGGCACAACACAATACAAATATCCTGGGTGGGAGCTGACTCATAGTATTTCTGCTCACATTGCAGTAGTGAGAACTAGTCACATGTCCCCAGCGAGATCTGAGGAGGTTTGGAGAGTGCTGTCTACCACAGTGCTGCTCCCTAAATCCTTGAGCCTTAAATGAGAGTATAAATCAGCACATTATTTCCTTAATTGGGAACGTTTTTCTGGGGGAAAAAATGTTAGCTGAACTTAACTGTGTGCTTAGTGATGTAGCTGACTCATAGTCTGGTTTTAGCATCATGAATTATAGAGTTTTTAGAGCAGTGCCTGTCTAAGCAGCACACTTGGAGGAGCATAGGTCTAGCTCTTCCTCCCAGGAAGAGGAGAAGGCCTGGATATGGTGAGTGCTAATGATCTCTGCCACTTCCTGGGATGCCTGCCAACCAGGTTCTCCCTATGCCATTCTGCTCTATTCCCTATCTTGATTTAGTCTCCCTGCATCTCCATTAATTTTATAATCTGAGATTACCAGTTGTCTCTTCTTTTCTCTTTGTTTCTCTTCCATTGACCTTTAGCTGCTGGTGAGATGCTCCTCTTGCTATTGCTTATTTCCTAACTCTATAACACAAGAGGTGCTGTGAACTTTGGCAAAAGGACTTGTGGAAAAGCACTGGGATAATGATATTGGAGTCAGGTAGAGGAGATTCTGGAAAATCAGAGGAAGAAAATAAATGCGTATAAAGATTTCATTTTAAATGTTTAAGTTTTCGTTTTTTTTTTAAAGACCATTTGCTCCTCAGTCTGCTGTTTCACCTATTTTCAGAAAAGAATTAGTCCTACAGTTCTTTTATTAAATTCACTGGGATGATCTTGCAAACTGAAATCCAACAAAGTCAGATGATTTTCATGTATAAAATAGATTTATGCCTTTTAACTATTTGACCGACCATAATAAAGAGAAAATCCTATAGGAGTTCGAATAATTTCAGGAGGATAGAAAAAATATAAGAAGAGAATAATTTAGGATTTGGACAAAGAAGCCATTTATAGAAGAAGGGACAGAATGACACTGAACAGTGTCGGCAGATTCTACTAGGTAGACCACATCCTTATATCAATGGTTCCTAAGGAATAAAAAGCTCTTAGGCTGTCTGATGGGCTGTTACTCAACTATTGTAAGAAAGGTTTGTGCACCAAATAATGACAAAGTGGAAAGGATTTGGGTCCTTAAAAGACTGCCCTGGACAGTGGTGGTCCACCATCAAGAAACACTCTCCTCGGTATATACTATGAGAGAAAGAGAAATGTGTTTATTATTGTCAGACACATTCAGATGACCTCTGACAATGTCCTCTTAGTCTGACCACCAAACATTCAGTGTATTTGATGGTGAGATTTTTAGACGTGTTAAATTTCTCTCAAGTTTATTCCACACATCTTCATTTCTTAAATAAAAGGTGAATTTTTGGGGGTGCCTGGGTGGCTCAGTCAGCTAAGCATCTGCCTTTGGCTCAGGTAATGATCCCAGGGTCCCAGGATCGAGCCAAGTGTGGGGCTCCCTGCTCAGTGGGAAGTCTGCTTCTCCCTCTCCCTCTGCCTCGTCCCCCTCCTTGTACTCTCTTTCTCACTCGCCCAAGGAGCCTTTTATTTGTTATTTATTTTTTTATTGCATAGAGATCCTCTATCTTAATTCCTTCTAGCTTGTAGTGAAGGTTTGTTTTTTTTTTTTTTTAAAGATTTTATTTATTTATTTGACAGAGAGACAGCAAGAGAGGGAACACAAGCAGGGAGAGTGGGAGAGGGAGAAGCGGGCTTCCCGCGGAGCAGGGAGCCTGATGCGTGGCTCGATCCCAGGACCTTGGGATCATGACCCAAGCTGAAGGCAGACACTTAACCATCTGAGTCACCCAGGCACCCCAGGGTTTTTTAACTTTATTTTTTACCTTGCAATGATGAATACTCATCCAAATTTTGCTATGCTGATGAGTTGCATTATGAAAACTTAATATTTTGGGATAGTTTCTCTTTTCTAAAGAGCAAAAGTCTTGCTATCATTTAGTTATGTTATTGCCTATCACCTATCAGTTCTTCTCTGCAGAAATGAATTCACTGAGACAATTATAGTATGATTATTTCTAATAACTGGATATTTAGAAATGACATCTTAACCTAATGTGGAATAGCTTCTTTTAGGAAGAATCTAAAACATAAAATTGTAAATGTGCTTTGATTCAATTAATATTGGCATACAAGGTTCTGATAAAATTTGATGAATTTCAAAAGCTGCAGATTTTCAAACATAAATTCAGAATGCAATTATACATTTTTATCTTTTCTCAACCAAAAACTTCATGAAATAGCAAACCTCTGTTGCCAGTCAATTCCCTGCCAGTTGATGGAAAAAGACAGTGTAGCTTCAGAACCAACTATGCTAGTTTAGATAAAAAATTACTCAAAATTGAATCAGATGACTATACCAATAAAATCAATGTATCTTGTTAGTTTCAGGATGACTTTATACTCTGAAGGATTATTTTTTTATTAACATATAATGTATTATTTGTTTCAGGGGTACAGGTCTGTGATTCATCAATCTTACACAATTCACCTCACTCACCATAGCACATACCCTCCCCAGTGTTCATCACCCACCCACCCGATCCCTCCCACCCCACTCCATTCCATCAACCCTCAGTTTGTTTCCTGAGATTAAGAGTCTCTTATGGTTTGTATCCTTCTCTGGTTTCATCTTGTTTCATTTTTCCCTCCCTTCCCCTGTGATCCGCTGTCTTGTTTCTCAAATTCCTCATATCAGTGAGATCATATGATACTTGTCTTTCTCTGATTGACTTATTTCACTTAGCATAATACCCTCTAGTTCCATCCACGTCATTGCAAATGGTAAGATTTCATTTTTCTTGATGGCCGCATAATATTCCATTGTATATATACATCACATCTACTTTGTCATTCATCTATTGATGGACATCTGGGCTCTTTCCATGGTTTGGCTATTTTGGACTTGGCTGCTATAAATATTGTGGTGCACGTGCCCCTTCGGATCACTACATTTGTATCTTTGGGGTAAATATCCAGTAGTGCAGTTGCTGGGTCATAGGGTAGCTCTATTTTCAACTTTTTGAGGAATCTCCATACTGTTTTCCAGAGTGGCTGCACGAGGTTGCATTCCCACCAACAGTGTAGGAGGGTTCCCCTTTCTCAGCATCCTCGCCAACATCTGTCGTTTCCTGACTTATTCATTTTAGGCATTCTGACTGGTGTGTGGTGGTATCTCTTTTGATTTGTATTTCCCTGATGCTGAGGGATTTTGAGCACTTTTTCATGTGTCTGTTGGCCATTTGGATGTCTTCTTTTCAGAAATGTCTGTTCATGTTTTCTGCTCATTTCTTGATTGGATTATTTGTTCTTTGGGTGTTGAGTTTGGTAAGTTCTTTATAGATTTTGGATACTAGCCCTTTATCTGATATGTCATTTGCAAATATCTTCTCCCATTCTGTCGGTTGTCTTTCGGTTTTGTTGACTGTTTCCTTTGCTGTGCAAAAGATATTTATCTTGATAAAGTTTCAATAGTTCATTTCTGCCCTTGCTTCCCTTGCCTTTGGCAATGTGTCTAGGAAGAAGTTGCTGCGGCTGAGGTCGAAGAGGCTGCTGCCTGTGTTCTCCTCAAGGATTTTGATGGATTCCTGTCTCACATGTAGGTCTTTCATCCATTTTGAGTCTATTTTTGTGTGGGGTGTAAGGAAATGGTCCAGTTTCATTCTTCTGCATGTGGCTGTCCAATTTTCCCAACACCATTTGTTGAAGAGACTGTCTTTTTTCCATTGGACATTCTTTCCTGCTTTGTCGCAGATTAGTTTAAAACAGGTAAAGCATTTGGAATAGAGCCTAGTACATAGTAAAAAGTTCAATGAATATTAACGAATTTTTATTTTCCTTTGTTCTTCTATTGTTGGGTGTTTCAGTTGTATCCAACTTGTGATACCTTTTGACCTGCATCACTGATGCCAGCTTTTTGGTCACTTCCGGATTTCCTGTTGCTGTTTTGTCAGGTTGGAAAGCTCGGCAAATCTGTATCACATGCCCAGTGCCTGCACCTTCCTTGAATGGCAGCTGTATAGAAGGAGTAGAAGGCAAAAGAGATCTGACTCCAAACTCACCTCTTCTGTTCACTGGCTTTGTAGTGTTGGGCAAATCCCTTTCCTTTTCAGTTTCCTTGTCTCGAAGTGGGGCTAATCGTGATGATCTTTTAGGGTTGTTGAAAAAAGTATTGAAGACAGAGAATCTGAAGATATTATGTTGAGCTTCTGACATATGGTCGGTCGGTGCTTGGTAAATTGGAGATGTTACTTCTCAGGATGTAGCTAAACCTTCCAAATGCTGCATCTTTCCCTCTAGGATAGGCTCCTTCCCAGTGCCTTCAGCTGAGACTGCCTCTTTCTCCCTGCCTTATTCTCTCTAACGTGAATAAACCACTAAAGGGGTTTACTTATTTACAAATGGTTAATTACTCTTTCAAGTGGCGATGGTAGGACAGATGTCTTCATGCTAAAACTAATCACTCCTCAGAGGATGTCAAGGATGGAATTTGTGAGGCTTGTTATATAATTCATGACATGTGTCCAGTAGAATCATCTGAGGATGTTTTTGAGCTGGACTACTCCTGGCCCTAGAAGAAAGGATTGTGATTCAGCAGGTCTGGGATGGCATTCGGGTTAAGAAACCATTTAAAGCAAGACCCTCAGAGCAAATCAATTCTCAGATCCTGTGAGGTTTCTCTAATCTGAATCAAATGAAGAAGACAGATGCTGTGTCTGAAATTTTCTCAGTGACAGCTGCATTTGAAAGTGTTCTCGCCTCCTCAGAGTGAGTTTGGACATGGTGACACTGAAATATCCTGGCACTTGCTGATTTTTAAATCAGAAAACAATTCTAAAGTTTTATTAACAAAGAAATATTTCAGGAAAGCAACAGTAGCTTGTAACAACAAACATATGTTTAAAGTAAGCCCTAAACACCAATTATGACAAAAAAAAATCCAATAGTTTTTTTGTTTCAATTGTATTGATTGGCAAGGCATTCATTCTAGTGAAGACCAGTGGTTCTTAAATTTGAGGGAGCTTCAAAAATCTCCCAGAGGCTTGTTAAAATACAGACAGCCGAACCTCATGCCCAGTTTCTGATTTACCACGTCTTGGGCAGTGCCCAAGAATCTGCATTTCTAACCAGTTTCCATGTGATACTGTTGCTGCTGGGAAGGGACCACACTTGGAGAACCACTGCCCTCGACAAAACCTGAGGCTAGATTCCTATCGGAGAATGATGACGACAGTCTATCTCAGCTGTAGGAAGACAGAGGACTCCTGACAGTCTTGGGAGAAAATCTACTTGTGGTTCATCCATATTTAGTAAAATGTTCAGTATTTCCCTCCTGGAGAAAGAACTGGAACAACAAAAGGACATAGATTTTTTTTCCCCCCAAATTAAAAAAAAGTAGAACCCTGGAAATAAATGTTTTTGTGCCTCTTTCCGCAGTTTTTATTATGCAGTGCAGACAACTCACAGACTCAATCATTTTCAAGCTATATTGGCTTCCCTGTGATCTGTTGAACACATTAAACTCTACAACATGCTTGCTACCTGTGCTGTAGCTTGTGGTTTCTAAGAGCTCATGATCCTCTTTGATGCCCCTGCTTGAAGAAGACAAAGTTGCAGCTCTGCTGGCAAGCCTGGAGAAACATACATGCCCCCCAATAATCAAATGCTGAAAGGGTTTCTATTGTTGTTTTTTTTAAAAGATTTTATTTATTTATTTGAGAGAGAGAGAATGAGAGACAGAGAGCACGAGAGGGAAGAGGGTCAGAAGGAGAAGCAGACCCCCCGCCGAGCAGGGAGCCTGATGTGGGACTCGATCCCGGGACCCCAGGATCATGACCTGAGTCGAAGGCAGTTGCTTAACCAACTGAGCCACCCAGGCGCCCCGAAAGGGTTTCTATTGTAAAGTCTTCTTCTTACTCAAGTTTCTTTCCCTGACCATCTGAAGGTCTGTGGAAAGATAAATTAATGATTAACAATCAATTAATTATTAATCAATCTAATTAGCAAATTGGTTGACTCTTAGAGTCACTATAAATAAGCAATAATATATCATGGTTGAATTATGTTTCCCCAAAGTCCTAACTTTCAGTACCTGTGAATGTACTTATTTGAAAATAGGGTCTTTGCAGACAATCAAATTAAGATAGGCCAATAGGGTGAGCTCTAAGATAATATGACTGGTGTCTTTATTAAAGGGGAAATTCAGACAGAGAGACAGACACCCACTTTGGGAGAACGCCATGTGAACATAGAGGCAGAGATTGGAATACTGTGTCTACAATTCGAAGAATGCCAAAGATTAAGAGCGAACCACCAGAAGGTAAGGAGAGGCATGGAACAGCTTCTCCCCATAGCATTCAGAAGAAATCAATCCTGCTGACACCTTGACCTTGGACTTGTATTATGAAGAACTGTGAGACAATAACTTTCTGTTGTTTAAGCTATTTAGTTGTTTTATTTATTTATTTTTTTAAGCAGGCCATACACCCAATGTGCGGCTCCAACTCACAACCCTGAGATCGAAAGTTACATGCTCTACCAACTGAGCCAACCACACACCCTTAACCTAAGGTACTTAGTTTGTGGCATCTTGTTATGGCAGTTCTAGAAACTAATACATCATTTATTTGTGAAAGCAAAACATTATTGTAACTCATGCTGTTGTCATATTTCCGCTTTATTGAAACTTTTCTAATTTTTAGTTTTATTTGGTATTAACCGTCCTGGAAAACAGAGTGTATTTCAATAAATATCGTGAATGTGATTTGCTGTGTACTTTGAGTGCGGAAAAAGTGTTCTGAGTGTATTTCTATTTCTGCCCTTGTTTTTCTTCTGCATGCGCTTGTGGCCTTAGATAACACTGCTTAACCACGCTTTTGCCTGAGATGAAACTCACTTGTCACTATGCTTAGGCAGATTCTAACTACAGATCTTTCCCCTCAGATCAAAAGACATTTTTTTTTGGTAAGGCAGGCATCTAATTTATTTTTCAAAATGGTGAGTCAATTGTTCCAAACCACTGCCAGGTTAACTTGTGTTTCCTTATGAGACACTCTTTAAAGGAAACAGATTTTATCTTCAGTAGGTTAAGAAAATAGATCAAGGTTTTTTGTTTTTGCTTTTGTTTGAAATTTCATGTCCTAAAGGAAAGAAAAGTCAGAAGAGGAAAAAAAGGAAGACTTCCATCAAATGAAAATGTCAGCCAACTATTTCGTATTTTACCCACCAAAAGGTGTTCTTCTTTCTCCGTCATTCATTCTCTCATTTTTCCCCCAACTCTCACACTCAGAGATCACAGTGTAAATAATATTGGAGGAACAATATCTCAATTTTCTTTAATAAAGACCCAAATAATAATAAAAAACAGTTTTCAATTTTTTGATGAAGTGCTGAGACCCTCCAAAATCGTTTTATGGAACTTCATGCGGTGATCATATCCAGAGGTCTTGGGTGCTGCGAGTCATTAAATATATTTGCAACAACATTTTTTGTGCAATAAGCTCTAGAAAATTTTCACCAAACCTTGTAATTCCTTTGGAACTCTTTGGGATTCACTGGCATAATAGCATTCTCCAAAGAATTTTTTAAAAAAATTTTTGTTCCTTATTAATTCCTACAGGTAAGGATGATAATTTTTTTGATCTCTCAATGAGGTGAAAGGCATCTAGTGGTTTGTTTTGTTGCCTCAAACTCCACTGACTGGTAACATTGGAGGAGATTTAGGTTTCTGTCTTTGAAGAGCTACACATCCTTCTCCAATGTCAGTGTACTGTTTGAGGTTCTCACCAAACTGCCAAGTCTGCAATTAATTCCAACACTCTGGCTGGCATATGGCAAGTTTCTAAAGATCACGTCTTGCCTGAAAAAAATAAATCATTTTTTCGATTCCTCTTTGTTTGCATATAAATTATACGAAGCAGAAAATAAAGTGATTCAGAGAGCAAAGCATTTGACATTTTTGATTTTTAATTTTGTGAAATGCCTGGGTACTTTTTGCCACCAGGATGAATCCATAAACTGAGCTTTAAGAACTTTGAACCAAGCTTTAAAAACTTTGACCAGCAATTTGTTGCTTCCAGGTTTTTCTGTCTCCCCCCGGCTCAGTCCTCTCTCTCTCTAACCCACTAAACCTCCAGATCCAGAGGAGCTGCTCAGGCCTCTGGTTCTGTAATTTTCAGGGCAAAGTTTTCTAGGTTCTTCCCATTTTCTTGATTATTCTTCATCAATATCTATGTAATGCTTTGGGCATTTGTTTAAGATAATTCTCATTGTGATTTATACAAAATATTATCACTGGCATGATTTGTCCTCATAGACTGAGAAAAGCTGGATATGGCAGAAGATCTTTTGTTGTTTTCAAAAGAATCCGAGAATAAAGCCAAATAAAACCACCTAGTTACTCTGATCCTCCATTCTGCCTGCAATGTTAATCATTGTTCATAAGCCGAGAAGGAAATTTGTGTACATTCACCCTCATCTGAACCTCCAGCCATGAAGGTCACAGACTGTCTCCAAAATTGGGCCAAATTATTGTTTAAATGTAGGACATATGCTAGGAAATATTGTGCTAAACAATGATCTGTTTTCCAGTTCTCTGCCCACTATGAAATAAAAATGGCATGAATTTTACTTCGTAAAAGAAAAGGCGCAATTTAAGTAAATCTCTAAGAAAAGCCAATAAAATCACAAACTCTTACAGAAGTGGCTTGATACTATTTTGTTTTGTGCATATGATATGTTGTTTGAAGAACAAGGACCAAGGACCTTCCTGTTATTGCTTGGCCTCTCACAGAGAAGCTATCCATTGGGAATCAGTGTTTTGTGGGGTTTTTTTAATCACTGAAATGTAAGCACAAAGGGCAACAACTTAATTTAAAATGACATTGCCTAACATGTATCAAAAAATGTCTCATTTGAAGGCTCAGGGCCTTGGAAAGACTTATCCTAAAGAACTTGCCCCTTATGTCTCCTGATTTTTTTTCAGTTTTAGAAAACAAACTTCCTCTGTTGTCTTTTAGAGAACAAAAATTTAACTGAAAAAATTTGAAGATTAATTGGGTTTATTCAATGATTCATGAATGGGGGGCAGCATCCCTTCTAGTAAATGGACAGGTATTCAGAGGAGCTGTACAAAGTGAAACGTTTTTGTAGGCATGAGGAGGGTGGGTCAAGGAGGTTGTTAGCAAAAGGAAAGATTTTTTTCAGGTCTGGTCATCTTCTTTATGGTGGGATGGGAATGGGAAGGGGTCTTATGCAGATGACCTCACTAATACTGATCAGGAAATTTCAGATTGACTGTTTAAAGGTAACATTTCTGGGGAAGGTTGAAACTGCAGTTAAATCTTGGTTTACTGTCGTGAGGGCAAATGACTCTTTTTAGGGCCAAATGAGAACAAACAGAATCTATTCAGAGCTTTCCAGAGCAAGGGAGTTATCTACTATTACTTGTATTTCGCAGAGGCTCAAAGGCAGGCAGGGGAGTGGGAAAGTTTTAGAGTGACAAAAAGGGAAGGCTTTATGAACACTAGGATTGGAGGTTGTAAAGGTGGAGAAGCTGGAGGCAGATTAACTGGAAGGGTGATGTGATTGGTTTGGGAGCATATTTGACTTCCTCTGGTTGGTCCCGAGTAGCAAGAATGGACAAAAAAAAAAAAATGAGGAAGTTGGCAGTTACTAAGTCCTGACCATTCTGGGCTGATGGCTGCAGAGGTTGCTGCTTGGGTCAGAGTTCTATTGTCATATATAGTCTGGCCGTTGTCCCTTTATATAGTCAGCATCTGGTCTAAAATATTAAGCCATCATCCTTTTGATGGAAATTTCAGTGGTTCCCCCCTACTGTACACAATGCAGATATTTCAATTTGATAAAATAGATGAATGTCACAATCAACAGATATGGGAATTTTTTTGTTGTAACAAATATTTTTATCTGGCCCTCAAAACTGCCCTTATTTTTTTTTTAACTTTATTTTATTTTATTATGTTAGTCACCATACAATACATCATTACAAAACTGCCCTTCTAATTTACCTAATTGTACAATTGTGAAGCTTCATTTCAGATAGATGAGTCTGAGAATGTTCTTTTCTTCTAAAACATTGGTTGATGAAGATCAAGTTAGATATATTCTACTGACAAATCTAATGAAATAATGTACCACTGGAAAAGAAATTAGGGATCACATGAGGTATCAATAAAGTGATAAACGGATTAGCTCGGTTTGGCTGTTTTCCACTGACTGCCTCTGGGTTGTACTGCACTCTAGAAGAGCACTGGCAGTTAGGACAAGATTTCATAATCCAGCTGGAAACAGTATCAATGCTTTTTTAAATAGTAAAAACCACAATGCCTGAAGTAAGAGCCAAAGGAATGAAAAGATACTTTATACACAATTAATGGAGCAAATATGAGTGGAAATGAGAGATGAGATACAGGCAAGAGATAATAAATAGGCTTTAAAATATTAAAAGACACCAGAAATGGAACAGAGTGTAAAAATTGGAAAAAGCAAATCCTTTCTTCAAATCCTTGTTTTAAGGATTTGAAAATTTTTAAAAAAGATGATACAATTCAAAAGCATTTTTGAGTGCCTCTTTGTGAGACATATTATGCTATAGGAGGCATTAAGAAAATCAGAGGTTCTAATCTCAGAAATCTCACAATTTGATTAATATAGGAGATGTTATGGTAGAAGTAAATAGAAACCAACTCAAACTGCCTAAAAAAATAAGGAAATTGTATTGACTCGTGATTGCAAAACCAAGAAGAAAAGCAAATACCAGGGTGGTTTGACACAGTGGCTCAGCAAAGTCAACAAGAATCTGGGGACTGTTTTTGTTTATTTGTTTTTGTTTTCTCTCCACTCCACCTTTCAGAATGTCAGCTTCATTGTAAAAATATCTTTCCTCCCGGACCAGCTGATATTCTGCCAATAGCTCACCAAACAACTTGTTTTCTCTCCAGACATTGAATGAAGACCTGAGTTTTGCCTTTATAAGCTAACTTTGGTTCATTTGCCCATCCATGAACCAACTACTAATGACAAAGAGGATGGGAATGTGCTACTTGTCTTAGACCAATTAGGGCTGACACCTGAAGTTCTGAATGGGGACCATCCTAGCCACTTGTCATGGGCATTACACAATGGAGGAGGGCAGGTTCTTAAAGGAAAATCTGGGTGCTATAGACAAAGAGGAAGGGAATAGTGATACCAGGACAAAGCTGGCAACTAAAAAATGCCCACTACACAATCCTGGTTGAGGGCAGTAGTGGAGTATGCAAATAACTGCAATGGACAGAGTGTAGCAAGTGTTCTAAAGCCAAAAGAGTATGCATGGGCAGAATCCACATTTAAATGAGACTGTTTTGCTTAAATTTTGTCAAAGTAAGCTCCTATGACTTTTGTGTTATTTGTTTAGTATCTTCCTACTGTTAAAAGACTATTTTCAAAAGAGGGTAAAATCAGGACTCTTGTACACATCTTGGACAGATTAATGAACACAAGTTAAAGATTTTCTTTAACTCATTAATGAGGACATCTGTAAGGTGTTAGAACTAGTTCCAAAGAAAAGTCCAAAAAGTACAAAGTTATTTAAAAGGATATTGAAGGGAATACATAAATGAAGACAAAACTAGCTAGGAAAGTCCACTGAACCTCTGTTGGAAAGAAGAGAATTTCCATGCCAGTAGACAAGAATTATTTTGCATTGTTATCAGCTATTGATAATGTACAAAGGTGCAAAATAGCTCCCATAGAATCATAAAGACCAGAAGAGTGAGCTACAGACAATGCGTAATTTTCTGTTGAAGTGCACATTTTCTCTATACTGTGGCTCGAAGTACATTAACACATCCAGGTTAAAAAAATTCATTAACCTTCCTGAAAGGGTGTTGTCTACACTCAATATTTCTATTTTCCCCAATCATGGATATAAATTTCAGTGTAAATCTCTATTATAGTTTAGGTTCCCCCCCCCCCCACCACCACCTGCCTGGAACACACAGTCCTTTGTATTTATAACATCAGAGTACATGTTGCAATTTCTATTTTACTCTTTGTGTCAATTTTCTTTTTGCTGACCCCCCACCACCCTAGAACTTGTAGCCAGTAGCTTAGCATTAGGGCTCCCATGCAGCTAATTAGTTTATTAGCTATATGTCCCAGTGAAGGGAAGAGTGGTGTTCATTTGGAACACAGTTTAAAAGGCAACAAGACAATACAGTGGCCAGAATTGAATCAGGACAATCATTATTTGCAAAATGACAAGACTGACATTTTTTGAAATTTAAATATAAAAATGGGAAGTCACAAATATAAAGATTTAAGGGCTTTTTTTCATAGGCTTAGTGCTAAATCAATGGAATTATTTAACCCCTAATTATACTACAGATTTCATTAGTGTAGTTTTGAAATAAAAGTGTTTAATTGAACTAAAAGAGAGTTCAAACACAGTTCCAAGATGTTAGCTGGATTGTTGTATAGGAGGATGGTTATTAAGGAACCAAAGGATGTTCCGTCCCTGGAGACTTCCCACAGGAGAAAGCCTATCCCCTGCCTCCGTCAGCTTGCTTAGAAGCATTTCTCTTCACAGTTTAGCTATAAAGCAGCTCTCGGGTAATTTGCTACAGCACAGGGAGAGACTGCAAGAGTGGATTTGCCTTTCTTTGCTTCTATCTCCGTAATCTCTGGAGAAAAGAACTGAAATGTGTTTCTCAAGAATGAGAGGAAATAAACCAAACATTTTAATCAAGCAAATAAAATTAGGAAATAGAATCATTCTCTCCCCAAGAGATGATGCTGTTTAAAATTTGACTTTGCTAAAGAAACAAGCATGAATGCTTCACTTCCATTTTCAAGGTGTAAAATCCTTATATACACAAAGGAATTCAAACTTAAAAAAGAAATGCTAGAGAGAGTCTGAAGGCCTGTTTGAGTTTAGACACAGCAGCTCAGGCAACCTAAACACAACTCACAGGTAAAGGGGATTCTGATTAAACACCCCGATTACCAATTACCCCAATTGTCTCTTTCCAGACCTAGATTTGTGTGTATGTGTGTGTGTGAATGTTGTTTCCTTCTAAATTCATCTTTTTTTTCCTCCCAACTACAGTTTCAATTCAGATAGAATCCCTGCTGTACTTTGTCCTTCCCTGACTCCAAAAGAGGCCACAGAAATGAGAAGAGAGCTAGCGATCAGTTCTCTCTCCATGAACCACCATCTCCAGAAATTTCCCTAAAGAGCCAGTCTACACTTTTGGAAACCAAGGTAAGCTTACCTCTAAAAGTATGTGGGTTTTTTTTTTCCCCTACTGATTTCTGTAAATCTCTCCAACTGGTTGGAAAGCCCATAGAAAATATGCTTTCACACTGATACATTTGATGTTCTAAACTTCTTTCCTGTGGCAAATATACTACTGTTGCATCTGCGTTACACCTTACTTTGATTATTCTGCAGGATGCCAAAGACTCTGAAGAAGGGCTTGGCCTTAGAGAGTCTTTGCTGCTCATTTGCCTCCTGAGTTGAGAACAGCTGCTACTTTGACTTTAGCATAGGATAAATCAACCTACATTACCCAGAGCTACTCCTTACATTTTTAAGGGGACAAGAACTTTTGTATCTGTAATTCAATTCATATTACATATTTAATATATCATCATCACCAAGATAAAACAGTGAAATAGAAAAAAGATGATTGTATATACATATATTTTTCTCAGTACAAAAGCCCATCATTTTTGGGCCTTGCTTGAATCACTGTTATATTTTTCATGTATTTTCATTAAAATTTTTATCTTTTTACTTTGAACCTAAAAAAGGGATACTTTTTTTTTTTTTTTGAAACAATGAATGAGCATCAAGAAGCATCAATGCCTTCAAGAAAACAATCACTTTTATACCTTGGCTGAAGTTTTTCTCAATTAGTCTATGTTTATAACATTTTGGCTTTGCCGGGAGAGAGAAGAAATCCATTATGATATGCCAGTATACTTGGAAAATTTTGACAAAAGTTAAACTAAACAAAGCCTTTATTTATTTTCAATTTAATTAAGAGGAATTGTTATATTTAACTTTTCTCTGATTGTTTTTGGATCCAGAAGAAAATAGGAAATTTATTTAAATTATCCTTTCTGTTCTTTTCATAAAGCAAGCAAGGTTTTCCTATAGATCACTCATTAAAAATTAGGTGTTAATGGGGCGCCTGGGTGGCTCAGTCGTTAAGCATCTGCCTTCGCCTCAGGTCATGATCCCAGGGTCCTGGGATCGAGCCCCGCGTCGGGCTCTCTGCTCAGCGGGAAGCCTGCTTCTCCCTCTCCCACTCCCCCTGCTTGTGTTCCCTCTCTCGCTGTGTGTCTCTCTCTCAAATAAATAAATAAATAAAATCTTTATAAAAAAATTAGGTGTTAATCTTTTATCCTACTACCCGTATTTTTCTAAGGAAAATACTCCCCGAAATAGAAGTATTTCTTCTGACCAATACTATTGCAAGATTAATTAAGCTCACACACACAAATCCTCAATTGTGTATTTACATTTTACAAAATTAAAATAGTTTTCTATCTTAGAAGCACTATATATATTTTATCAGAAGACTGGCAATATGAAGAATTTACCCCTGAAAACAGAATCATGTTTGTTTTGGTTTGGTTTGCTATTTGGTGTAGTTGGGGAATAGGATACTTCAATTAAGCAAATATTGTGGTTTGTACAAAGTGTGTACATATGTACATACATACACATATACATACACATACACACATTACACATACACATGTGTTTCCTTCTAAATTCATCCTCTCTCCAAAAGTGCTTTTCCAGGACCCTAGACTCAAGAACTTGTACTTAACTTTGGTTTTTCTTTTACTTTTTGTTTTGCTTCCAGTTTGTTGGTATGCCATGACTCTATCTGTAATAATCCCAGGTTAATCTTTTTTTCTTAATCTCACAGCAGTAATACCATTGTGTGAAATAATTCAGCTATATTGGACTCCCTACTTCTTCCCCTCTGTTGCAATCCTTTCTCCCTGCCAAATAAATGAAAATCCCAAACAAATTAAAAGCTGCTTTTAGGACTATCCACTTAACTGTCTTTATTGTCCTGCCCTGAATATGGGCCTCACATACCCTCATGACTTCTCAGGGTCTTGGGCCAGGGGTATATAATTCCATGTGCATAGATGTAGTAGTGAGAATAACTTGATCCAAACAGGCCTTTTTGACAGAAACACAGTCGATAAGGTGACCTGTGTGAACTAAACCCCAGGAGCAGACAGGATGCTGTGCGTTTCAGAAGAGGCATTAGGGAGAGAGAATGCTGTAATCTTGGGTAAGTTATTGAACCCTCATTGGTTTCTGGGAGGGTTAGATGGAGTGATACATGTCAAACACCAGGAAACATGCCTGGTGCATAAAAAGCACTAGCAATGATTAGTTAACATTTATATTCCCTTTTCCTGATGAGGAAAACGAGGCAGAGAGATATGTACATAGATTTTCTTTATTTCTTTTTGCCACATATTATAGGCCCTCTGACACTTAAATTCCCCTGTTTGGCATTAAATTTTTTTTTATTGTGGAAGTACAGTTGACATACAATGTTACATTAGTTTCAGGTTACAACATAGTGATTTGACCATTCTATACATTATCCAGTGCTCACCATGGTTAAGTATGGTTACCATGTGTCCCCATACAATGTTATTTTAATATTATCAACTATATTCTCTATACTGTACTTTTCATCTCCATGACTTATTTATTTCATAACTGGAATTTTGTACTTCTTAATCTCCTTCACCCATTTAGCCCATCCTCCCACTTCCCTCTGCTCTGACAACCATTAGTTTGTTCTCTGTATTTATGAGCCTGTTCCTGTTTTTGTTTCTTTGTTTTGTTTTTTTGATTCCACATATAAGTGAAATCATATGGTATTTGTCTTTCTCTGACTTATTTCACTTAGCATATCCCCCCCCTAGATCTATCCATGTTGTTGCAAATGGCAAGACCTCATTCTTTTTTTATGGCTGAGGAATATTCCATTATAGATCGTATATATCTCACATCTTCATCCACTCATCTATTGATGGACACTTGGGTGGCTTCCATGTCTTGGCTATTGTAAATAATGATGCAGTAAATGCAGGGGTGCATATATCTTTTTGAATTAGTGTTTTTGTTTTCTTTGGGTAAATAACCCCATAGTGGAATTACTGAATCACATGATAGTTTCATTTTTGATTTTTTGAGGAATCTCCATATTGTTCTCCACAGTGTTTGCATCAGTTTACATTCCCACCATGAGGATTCCCTTTTCTCTGCATCCTTGCCTGGTGTGAAGTGGTGGTATCTCATGGTGGTTTCGATTTGCATTTTCTTGATGATTAGTGATGCTGAGTATCTTTTTGTGTGTCTATCGATCATCTGTACGTATTTTTTGGAAAAATATCTATTCAGGTCCTCTGTCCATTCTTTAATTGAATTATTTTGGGGTTTGAGTTGTAAAAGTTCTTTATATATTTTGGACATTAACTCCTTATCAGATAGATCATTTGCAAATATCTTCTCTCATTCAGTAGGCTGCCTTTTTGTTTTATTAATGGTTTCCTTTGCTGTGCAGAAGTTTTTTATTTTGAAATAGTCCCAATAGTTTATTTTAGCTTTTGTTTCCCTTGCCTGAGGAGACATATCCATAAATATGTTGCTAAAGCCAATGAATAAGAGATTACTGCCTATGTTTTCTTCAAGGAGTTTTATGGTTTCAGGTTTTGAACTTAGATCTTTAATCCATTTCAAGTTTATTTTTGTGTATGGTGTGAGAAAGTAATCCAGTGTCAATGTATAGAATTGTTGAAACACTATATTGTATACCTGTAACTAGTATAACACTGTATGTTGACTATACTGGAAAGAGAGAGAGAGAGAAAGAAGGAAAGAAAGAAGACAAAGGAAGTAGTCCAGTTTTTCCAGGACCACTTGAAGAGACTGCTGTTTCCCCACTGTATATTTTTGCCTCCTTTGTATTAGATTAATTGACCATCTAAGTGTGGGTTTACTTCTGAGCTCTCTATCCTGCTCCTTTGATCTATGTGTCTATTTTTGTGCCTTTTGGTGTTTTTATGAAATTATAGTGTTTAGACCTCTTATAATGCTGTTGATAGAGTTTGTTTCTTTAAGTGCTGCTCAAGTTGATGCAGAACAAAACTACATAATTCTGTAAAACCTAATCAACTCATTTATGTAAACTATACAGTATGATTATGCAAGCACAAGTTGTGTATTTGCCTCAAATCACCAATATCCATGATAACAATGAAAGAACATAATTCATATTCATGAAGCATCCTTTAAGCTGCTGAAAGCCTTTATTTCATTTGTGAATAATATTATTTAGTGCCAGTTTTGAGCAAAAGGTGAAATGTAGAAAGTGTTTTTAGTTCCACATATAAAGTATTCTGTTGTTACTTCAGAGCTTTGTTTGGCATCATTAACAACTGAACATAGATGTGGCAGATTTGCACAAATTCACATGAATCTCAGGAAAAGAAGACACTTCAGAAAATTATTACCCATACTGAATAGGGTAAAATAATGAGAGTGTGGGGGGTCAATGTTGGAAATGAGAAGGTAGTTGACAAAAAAAGTTATTAATGCCTCTGCCCTGAAGAAGAAATTTAAGTCATTTCATTTCATTTAAGAAATTGATTATCCTATTTAAGCAGAAAACTACTTTGGGAACCAATGCTCAGTTAAATAGAGTGAGAGCCACAACTACATTTGCTAAAAATGAGACTTGGATCTTTCTTTAAATATTTTCTTCTTGTTATGAAGTCTAAATTTTGAAGTTGTGTACAATAAAGGCTTCCATGTGTGTTGTTTTAGATTTTATAAAGCTTTGTATATGCTTTGTATATCTGCACACTAACTGCAGATCAGAAAACTAAATTTCTGAGGAAGAGATGGAGATGTTGAGAGAGATTATGTAATTTATCCAAGGCATGACAAAGATAAAATACACCAACTTCCATTCAGGTGGATTTCTCACTACTTTAAATGGACCCTAGACTCTTCTACATTTCCCAGTCAAAAGGAAGAGGTGAAAAATGGGCAAAGGACTTGAATAGACATTTCTTCAGATAAGATGTACAATGGCCAATAAGCATATGAAAAGATGCTCAATATCACAATCATTAGGGAAATGCAAATCAAAACTAGATTGAGGTGCCACCTTCCATCCACCAAGATGGCTACATCAAAAACAAAATAGCAAGTGTTTGTAAGAATGAAAATAAACTGTGGATGAGAACGTAAAATTGTGCAGATGCTGTGGAAAATAATTTGACAGTATTATTGGAGTATTATTCAGCCATAAAAAGGAAGGAAACTGACATATGCCACAACATGGATGAAACTTGACATTATGCTCAGTGAAATAAGCCAGTTACAAAAAGATAAATACTGTATGACTCTACTTATATGAGGTACTTGAAGAGTCAAAATTATAGAGACAGAAAGTAGAATACTGCTTGCCAGGGCCTAGGGGTAGAGAGAAAAAGGAACTTATCATTTAACGGGTAGAGAGTTTTAGTTTAACAAGATGAGAGAGTTTTGGAGATGGTGGTGATGGTTACACAACATTATGAATGTATTTAATACCACTGACCTTTACACTTAAAGAAAAAAGAAGCAGTCAAAGAGATGGCCCAAAGCCAGAATTG
Organism: Neomonachus schauinslandi; assembly: GCF_002201575.2. NCBI lineage: Eukaryota > Metazoa > Chordata > Mammalia > Carnivora > Phocidae > Neomonachus > Neomonachus schauinslandi. The sequence goes on from NC_058405.1 coordinate 165,801,902, forward strand.
AATATATTAAATGAGGCTCCCTTGAATATTGTGAGATACTTATTCTGTTTTTATAATTCATGTCCCCTTTTGTATTACATTATGTCAGCAGATGTCCCACTAAGCCTGAAAAATAAATGTTATCATTAAACCCAATTTACAGATAAGAAAGTGAGCATGTTATTTAATTTTTGAAGTGTAACAGACTGTCACAAAATCTCAGTAGTTCATAACCAAAAGAAATTTATTTTCCTTATTCATAGGTCTGTGGGTCCAGGGGAGTTTGGCTGATTCAGCCAGCCTAGTCCCAGACTGTGTGTTGGGCTCAGGTCTGTTCCATGTGTCTCCTCATTCTCCTGAAACCCAGGGCACTTCTTCATGGCAGATGGCAGAAGTACATGAGAGTAAGCAGAAAAATGCAACATCTCTGAAGGTCTCAGTCTGGGTGTCCCATCGTTCCCACCTTCCATTGATCACTGTCAAGCTCAAAGTATTTGTCATTAAGTTATTGATTTTCCACTCCAGACCTACCTTTCTATGCTCTGATTCATGATGCTGGATCTGGGGTATTTCTATGTGGTCAGATGGCGCCCAGCCTGAGTTTATTAACTGGAATTACTAGAGGGGATTTGAAGACCGGAGAAGAGATACTCTTTCCCTGGGTTTGCTTGTTCCTGTACCTCTTCCCCAAGAGTTTCTTCATCCTGACAGCTGCAATTTGCTCCCGTTTCTAGTTAAAAAAATTTTTTCCCCATATATCACCAGAAAAACAGTTTCATTAATAGTCTCCCTCATGATACGATCACCAGCTGGGCATCGTTTCTCCTCAGAGGCCTGGGCCCCCAAGTGGGCCCCTCCATTAATCAAGAGAACCAGCAGCAGCTGGGCAACACCTTCAAGTCTCGTCTGGGCATGACATCCCACACCTGCAAAATCCGACTGCAGGAACTCTCCTCCTGTTTCCGAAATTCCCAGTACCTTCTCACCCAACAGAGTTGCGATGGGGTGAAGGGAGCGCGGTGAGTCATTCGAGTCCGTGGTTGGACCTAGACTTCATTTGAAATTTGCTATTTTGTTTACCATGGGTTTTTGCATTAATATTCTTTATCTTGCCTCCTGAGGTTTTTGGTGTCCTTTTGCATTTTTTTTTAACCTTAGGAGAGTGCCTCACTTGCCCGACTCTAGTCCCAGCTGAGCAAGGCACAGGTGCTCACTGCCAGTATCTCCAACCCATATTGTCCCATTATTGAGTGTTTCCCAGCACTAGTTCTGTATTTGTGAGGACAGTAACCACATTTCAAAAGGAAGGTGCTCCTTCTGCCTTCTTGCGTTTCAGGCAGACTTCCTGAGTCTGTCTCAGCTCTGTTTCCGGTGTTGGAAACAAACCCAACCATGTATGCTTTCTCCATAAACTACTACTTTTAAATCTTGATGCCTTTTTGCACTTGGCACTAACTACAACAACTTTCAGTATGTTGTTGAATAGGAGTCATTAACAAGGAAATGTTTGTCTGATTCCTGATTTTATATGTGGGTTTTTGAAAAGATGTTTTTAAAAGGACGTCCCTTGGGGCACCTGGGTGGCTCAGTCGTTTTAGCATCTGCCTTCGGCTCAGGTCATGATCTCAGGGTCCTGGGATGGAGCGCCCCATCTGGCTCCCTGCTCAGTGGGGAGCCTGCTTCTTTCTCTCCCTCTGCCCCTCCCCCTGCTCATGCTCTCTCATGTGCGCACTCTCTCTCAAATAAATAAAATATTAAAAAAAAAATAAATAAATAAATAAAAGGACGGACCTTAAAAGACCACAGAGATGTGGTATTCCAATCTGTAGAACTTTAGGCCATCTACTTTGCCAAGAGTTTTATGTTATGCTGCTATAGGAATTTAATGGAATTTTTTCTCCAACAACTCTAAGAGTACTTGTTTGTATTGAAGAAGACTATTGATTTTTATGCATTACTTTTATAATTAAGAGACATGAAATGTTTTATTATTCCTACATTTTTTCATGTTTTTCAATTAGCTTTTGTGTTGAATTAATGAAAAGATTTCTTAAAAAATAAATTTTATTTGTATTCCCAGAATTGATTCATATTCATTGTGGTTCATTCTAGTTCTAAAATACTGCTGAGGGCTATCTCCTGATATTTTATTCAGATTTCCTGTTTCTGTGTTCATAAATGCGATTTATCTACAGGTTTCTGTGTGGTAACTTTTCAGGTTCAGGTGTCTATGTTATTCTGGCTTTATAAAACATTGGGAGATTTCTTTTACTTTTTACCACATAAAATATTTAAATTGTATGGGTATAACTTGTTCCTTTTAAGTTTAGGAAAATTTATCTTTGTTATAATTTGGGGCTTTAGATTTTTTTGGTAAGGGAAGGTTAACAAACTCTAACTGGCTTGATTAGAGCTGATTTCTACTACTATTGGTTCTTAGAAATAATCTGCATTATCCAAATGGTGAAATTCATTTGCATTGCAATTTGCATGGTACTTTTTTTTATTGTTTTAATAGTCCCGTGTATTTGGTTATTTCCCATTCATTTCTCATTTTGATTTAGTATACCTAGGTTTTTACTCTTTTTACCTCATGTGGCTGGATGGTGATCATTGTATTTTGCTACTTTTTTCTTTTTGTTTTCAGAAACAAAATGTTAGTTTTACAGATCTGTTCTAGTTCTTTTTTGATTTTAAAGTTATTTATTTTTATTTATTTGACAGAGAAAGAGTGCTCAAGCAGGGGGAGCTGCAGGCAGAGGGAGAGGGAGAAGCAAGCTCCCCGCTGAGCAGGGAGCCTGAAGTGGGGTCGATTCCAGGACCCTGGGATCATGACCTGAGCAGAAGGCAGATGGCTTATCCTACTGAGCCACCCAGGTGCCCCTAATTTATGTATTTTCATTCTTTCTTATATACCAAAGATTTAATGATCCATTGATCCAATGCCCAGAGATTATCTGCTAAATTCTAGTTTGTTTCTAATGATTCTTAAAATACTTTGATCATTTTATTGCATTGTATCTGAGAATACAATTTGTCATATTTCTACCTTTTGAATTCAGTGACTTTTTTTTTTTGAATCGGCATATGACCAATTTTTTTCTCGAAATGCTCCATGGCAGACCAGTCTAAGGACCCAGAACAGGTCCTGGGGGCCAGCCAAGAAGGTCCTTGCCTTCCTGCAGGATAGAAATCAAAGGTGAGATGGAGGAAGTGAAAGCAGAGTTTATTGAATAGTGTAAATGATAGATTATAGAAGACAGAGTGCCTGGGAGACTCAGAAAAAAAGGAGAGTAAGTCTTGTGATTGCTTGGGGTTAGGAGTTTACTCTATCGGGGTCTACGGTATGTGTTCCTTCAGGAATCCAGGATAGGGTCCAATCAAAGGCAAGTGACAAGGGAATAATAGGTGTTATTTCATAAATCATCAAAAGTAGGGACTATTGATGTCAGCATTGGCCAAGGTTTGTTCAAAGCTAATGTCCTAGAAAATGTTTGGGGTCTGGTTCTTCACAGATTTTATCAGGTGTATGGGGGTCTAGGATGAAACTCGGATTAACTTTCTTGTTTCCCCCTTGGAACATAGCTTCTTTGGTTTATTCAGATGCAAGGTGAAATGTAGAACATGAATAAATGGGGCCTAGCAGAAAAACACTGGAGATGGAGCCTTTCTGAAAATGGAGTCTCTTCAGTTTCCCTATATCCTATCCTTCAAAAAAAGTGTATTCTTCGTGTTCAATTTAGATTAGCCAGAATAATCTTATGATTCAGATTTTCTACATCTCTCATAAATCTCTTTCTACTTGATTTACTACAGGCTAATAAGGGAGAGTTATAGTCTCTTACTATTCTGAGATTTATTTTGACATTTACAATAGTATTTTTTTTCTTTTGTCCACTAATATGTCTGACTGGTACGTTGTCATTGTGGATTGTTCTTTTTATCATTTTCAATGACTTTTTTTTCTCATTTAACACTTCAGTTTGAACTTACCTGACATTCCCGTGGTGATTTGGGCTTTGTTTTTCTCAGCATTTGCCTGGCATATTTTTGTATTCTTTGACTTCCCTCCTTTGGGGCTTTAACTGCAGCATTTGTATGAAGCATATAGTTAAGTTCTACCTTTTGACTTACTCCTTTTAAAATACACATTTGCTTTTTTTTTTTTTTTTCTTTTCTTTTTTGGTGTGTCTACAATCCCACTCTTTATCTCATTCTTTTATTTCATTACCTATGGTCCCTTTTTCCATAGGTTTCGTGTTCTTTTCAGTTTTCTCCAAATGGTGTGTGTATGGCAAATTTCCCCCTTATCGCATAGGAGTTGCTGCTATTATAGTGGATTCTCTATCTTCTTTGTGTGTCTTCCATCTCCTCCTTTTCAACAGTCCACAGAAGCATCACCCATTCTATCTTTTGTCCTGATGAAAGAATTTCTCAAAATGAGTCTGTGACCATCTTCATACCTGAAATCAATCAACATGATAATTTATAGGAGTCCTTCCATTTTAAGAAAACTCCAGGCCTGCTTTCTCTTCAACCTGGTATGAATATGTTTTTATTGCATTTCACATACTTCGTATACATCAGCTCGAATCTGTAAGATTATCTGTATGTTTAAAAAAATGATTGTTTTTCATGTGTTTGCTGATCATAAGTGTTTCCAAATTATAATACAAAACAATAACTGTGGGTAAATGTTTTGTTATTTGATGACTTAAACAACCACTATATTCTTTTTAACATCACACTAGAGTACAATTTCACTTTTTATGAAGAGGGTGCTATTGTCAATGTCATCTTATATTTTCATTTGAGTATTACTGTGGTACATTTACTCCAAATTATAATGTCCTTGCCACAACCTTGTGCAGTACCTAGATGACTATGACAGAATGTGAAATTTTAGAAACAGTTCCTGGTATTTGGGAACTTCAAATCTATCAAAACATTAAAGAGGATAAGTGGATTTGTATTATTACTACAGTGAGATAAACAAATGGGAGGTGGTCAAGTCTTCTTATTTCATATTTAGAAGAAAATCTGTTCCTTCTACATTAGTTAAAGAGGAAAATAATCTGTTTCCTCTATAAAATACCAAGGACTTTCCTGTATGTGTTCATAATAATCCAGCTTCTGATCATAGGTGTGGGAAGTCTATATATATCAAGAAAAAGCAGAAAAATCCGTTTTGAAAATTGAGGGATGCCTGGGTGGCTCAGTCGGTTAAGTGTCTGCCTTTGGCTCATGTGGAGTCCCACATCGGACTTCTTGCTCAGCGGGGCTCCTGCTTATCCCTCTGCCTGCCATTCCCCCTGCTCTCAATCTCTCTCTCTCTCTCTGACAAATCAATCAATCAATCAATCAATCTTAAAAAAAAAGAAAATTGAAATACATTAGGTACTTCATTCTGACACGTTACACTGAGTAAAAAATTTTTCTACTGTGTTGGACTGAGAAACACATTTTAAGTTTTTTTTTCTTTTCCATTCATTACGTGCCATCTTTAATACCGATCACTAGGCTAACACATCCCTCCACCCCCCTCCCCTCTAGAACCCTCAGTTTGTTTCTCAGAGTCCATAGTCTCTCATGGTTCATCTCCCCCTCCGATATCCCCCCCTTCATTTTTCCCTTCCTACTATTTCTGGTTTTTTTGTGTTTTTTTTTTAACATATAAGGTATTATTTGTTTCAGAGATACAGGTCTGTGATTCATCAGTCTTACACAATTCACAGCACTCGCCATAGCACATACCCTCCCCAATGTCTATCACCCAGCCACCCCATCCCTCCCAATCCCCACCACTCCAGCAACTCTCAGTTTGTTTCCTGAGATTAAGAATTCCTCATATCAGTGAGATCATATAATACTCTCAATCTCGCTCTCTGACAAATAAATAAATAAATAAATCTTAAAAAAAAAAGAAAATTGAAATACATTAGGTACTTCATTCTGACACGTTACACTGAGTAAAAAATTTTTCTACTGTGTTGGATTGAGAAACACTTTCTAAGTTTTAACTATTATTTTAAATCCTGTATGAATAAAAATATTTTATCAGCTAATGTCATTTTTATATATTATCTCCCAGTTTGTAGCTTATCTTTTCGTTCTCTTAACAGGTGACTTTTGAAGAGTAAGTTTGATGAGGGCCAAGTTATCCAATTTTATTTTATGGATCACGCTTTCAGTGTCATATCTAAGAACTAACCCACAGTCACAGAAATTTTCTCCTATGTTTTCTTCCAAAAAGTTATGAAGTTTTAAATTTTGCATGTGTCTCTCATCCATTTTGAGCTAACTTTTATGTTAGGTATGAAATATGAGTTGTTCATTTTTTTCATACGGATGTCCAATTGTTCTTGCACCATTTGGGGAAACAACTCTCCTTTCTCCATTGAATTGCCTTTGTTCCGTACATCTTATAGATTTCGCTTTGAATGAGATTTTTCTTCCATTCTTAAATTGGTTTTATTAATATATAAAAAATTACAGATCTTATATCTGACCATTTTGTTGAACTACTATTTCTAAAAGTTTTTTTTACCTGTTTCTGTGAATTTTGAATGAAAATGCTTATGTAGAATTTAAATTATGATAATATTTTCCTTTTGAATATTGATGCATCTTATCCACTTTACTGATTACATTGGCTAGGGCATCTAGCTAAATAAAAGTGGAGATTACAGGAATCACTAATTATCCTTGAATTTGATGACTTACTTCCCATAGTTCACATTTATCTGATTTGTCAGATTTCTGTTAGATGCAATGTATAAGGTAATAGAAGTTTCTATTTTTGGTTTGCTTAGAGTTTTAATAATTTTTTGGCATTATATTTACTCATCCAGTAATAGATTTTCTCATGTTGAACTTCCTTTTTCAATTTTTGGAATGAATCTAACATGTTCAAAATGAATTAATCTTTTAATACACTATTTAGTTTTAAAATATTTTATGTTTAGTTTTTACATCTATATTCATAAGTGATATAGATGCTTAACTTTTGTAAATGGTATTCTAGATTCCTGTAATGAATTGAGAGATTTTCATCTTCCTATTTCTGTTTTTGTTGTTTTTCTTGTTTTTACCCTAGTCACACTATTGACTGAAGTTCTTTTTCAGGGGGATCTAATTTTTCTATGCCTCTGGATGGAAAGTTTGTAATTCACTTTTTTGTTTGTTTTTTAAAAATATTTTCACTTAAAATTTGTGAAATAACATACACACAAATATGTACAAGTTTAAGAATCATTTTAAAGCAAATACTCATGGAACAACCAGGTCAAGGAAAAGAACATTTACATTTTCCTAAGTCCCTGCTAATCAATATTCATTTCTTCCTTCTCACTTCTTTCTTCTCAAGGTAAAGGTAGCCTCCATCTTCACTTTGTGACTATTAATTTTATTGATTTTCCTTTAGAATTTTGTCAATTATAGATGCTTGTCTGAGCAATACATCATACCTGTTTTTGAAATTAATATAAATGAAACATACTGTACACATTATCTTGTATCATGCCCTTTAAGTCAGCATTTTGATGAGAACCATTCATATATAATTGTACTTCATTCATTTTCATCACCATATAAGATGGGTTGTATGAATATACAGCAACTCATAGATCCATTCTCCTCTTGATAGATATTTAGGACAAATTCAGTTTTGGGGTACAATAGTTGTGAGCTATTTTTATTTTTATTTATTTATTTATTTTTATTATGTTATGTTAATCACCATACATTACATCATTAGTTTTTGATGTAGTTGTGAGCTATTTTTAGTTCCAGGCTCTTGAAAATAATACCTTCTAGAACATTTTTTTTGCATGTATCTTGGTACACATATGCAAGAGTTCCTCTAAGTTACACACATACGTCCTGTAAGTGAAATAGCTGGTTTGTAAAAAAATGTAAATCTTCCAACTTACTGAATAATACCAAATTGTTTTCTAAAACCTACTGTATCAATATATATTCACACCAGCAGGTTTCCCATTGCCAACATCCTTAACAAAACTTGGCTTTTGAGACTTTTTCTTTTTTCCAATCTAGCAGATAAGTAGTGGTACCTGATTTTAATTCTTTGTACATGATCATCAATGCTATTAAGGTCTTTTTTGTATGTTTTGTTATCCATATCTCCTAAAGAGATCAAAGATATGCCACACATTAGCTTTCTGTCCCTGTAGTAAGGGAAAAAAACAGCATAAACTTTGAAATTTGAAAAGTTTGGTTTCAAATCCTGGCATTGATTTTTATCAAATGGAACTACGTTTTTGTTTTCAATGGGGCTTTAGGGGTAAAATAATGCTGAGAGGGAAAAAAGGACACAAAAGAATGCATTCTGTATGGTTCTATTTTTATGATGCTCTGGAAAAACCAAATGCATCAAATATCTGACCTTGATCTAATCATGTTAATTCACTGAGCCTAATTACTTTCTTTTAAAGTGGGACAAATAACCACTGCAGGTGTTATTTTGGGAATTAAAATGTATATAATAGCATCAAACACAAAACCTAATCCACATTAGAAGATGAATTAATGCCCCTCTATGTCTTTTGCTTTATTTTTCTGTTGCTTTACATGATAAATATCAGACATTTGTGGAGTTAATGTCTGTTATTACTTGTTATCTGCATGACACAGATATGAAAGCAGACTTTATTTAAATGTTATTATTTTATATGGATTTTTAAAACTGCAGGTTTATTTTGTACAAGGAAACATTTTTGAAAACAGTATGTCTCTTGGTACTATTTATATACCTGAAGAAATATGATTTTACATTGAAGGTACAAATTTATAATTTTTTAATAAGATGTTTATATTGTGGTTTCTTGGGATTATGCAAAACTAGGCCAAATCATTCATTCAACTGTCTTCTACTTCTAATTATACCCAAATTCCCATCAACTGTCCAATTTTCCTGGTTTTTAGGGACAGTGTGCTGTGATTTATGAATATCCCTAGATTCCCGTTTATGCCAATTAAACACGCATACACTCATGTGATCAAGAAAGCTTAGAGAAAAAAAACAATAAATCTGAAAGCTGGAGATACCCTCTTGCCTTTCTCCACTTCATATGTGTGAATTACAAACAAAACCTGGCTAGCTGCTTTGGAACTTTGTCCTAGGAGTTATGGAAAATATCTTTGTTGGGAACAAGAAGCATCAAATCATGTAAAGGTGCTTCTGAAAACCTGCACTCATTTTGAGATTCAAATATTTTTTAAATCTAAATGACACAATTATTAAGCATTCATTGTCTGGTCAAATATATAAATCATATAATTTTTTTATTATAAATTGTATAATGGAAATATAGAGTGCTTATTTTGAATTTCTAGCTTCAGAAAATCATTTTCACTGTGTTGTAAATAAGAACTCAGAAATAAATCTGGCTGTGTCCAGTCTAATGGAAAACTGAAACTACAGTCCCTACTTTTAAAGAAAAAAATGTTCTGATCAATAAAACTAGTCCATGTCACTAAAACTAATTTCAAAATAACTCGTGTTCTTTTTAAAAGATTTTATCTATTTAAGAAAGAGAGAGAAAAAAAAAAAACATGAGCGGGGAGGAGCAGAGGGGCAAGCAGACTCCCCGCTGAGCAGGAAGGTTGATCCCAGGA